>NC_079154.1:120156953-120460750 GCF_947563725.1 Argiope bruennichi
GTCAGAAAAAATATGAATAATTTTATGAAATAATATTGCTTTTATTCCATTTTAAGAATAAACATTTTTTTTTTATTAAAATGAACTTCAAAATTAATTAGTGGCATTATTTAAAATGCAAAATTTTACTGAATTTGTTTTAAAAAAAACTATATGATAATAAAATATTCTAATTTCACTTTCATCTCTAAACAACGAATCATCGTCTGACATGACGTCAGTTTACCAGAAGAATTTATCTTGAATATAATAGGATTAGAAGAATATAAGAATAATTTATTATGAGCATGTTTCTTCTAAAGATATAAATGAACACTGTATTCCATTTTAATTTTTAATCACGTGAATTAGTATTTCATATTTGAAAGACGATTCATATCATAAATACCAATCCAACTTCTTTTGATATTTATAAACCTGAGTGCCATGCGACAAACAAAAAAGAACATGATAAGAATTTATTCCTCGCACTTACAATATACTCCTCGAAACCTCCGTACAGAGGTTTATCTCTTTTTATATTAGTTCACTGACATCTTTATACCACGGAGACTAGCATGACAAGGAACATGATCTTATTAAACAAGATATCTTTTCTGGCTTTTATAATCCCCACGCGTATCGTTTTCCTGAATTGGATAGAAAAACAAGCACAAAAAAAAATCTATGTAGATGGATTAATGGAACAAAAAAAATTAAAATCGAAAACCAACCCGCAACATTTGAGCTTTATGTACAGAAGGCGCAAGAAAGATTCGCACACAGCCTTGTGCCGGCTAATTATTTTTGTCACTGATTATCATTTTCATCTGCAATAAAAGAAGTTACACATATAAAAAAAAAAAGTAGAAAATCAAAGCTGAGAGCCTTCAGGTGTTTTGCGAACATGTTCACTCATGCCTAGCCGTGTTGAGGAAGCAGGTGTCTAGATAAGTCCCCCTCACCTCCCTGCTTTTTTAACTTTCTTCTCTGAATATTGTAAGAGTAAATGTTATTCAAATAGTAACTTGGTCAGTTGTTTTGATGCTATCCTTTACAGTTTGATTAAAATCCGTGGCTGATTAATTCAAATAGTAACTTGGTCAGTTGTTTTGATGCTATCCTTTACAGTTTGATTAAAATCCGTGGCTGATTAATTCAAATTCTTTCTATTAGGTCGGATTATGTTTTTGTATTATTCCTTTGTTATTTCCACATCTGTTTATTTATTTATTTTATTTTTATGCTTTAATCGCATTTTTATTGGAATGTAAAAGCTTTATTTGTATAATGTAGAAGAAAATTACTCAACAAATTAGTTTTAATTTGTTGAGTAATTTTTATTGAAACGAACATACCGGAAAAACTTGAATTTTCTAACTAAAATTTTTTTTAATAGTGAAGGTTTTCCTTCCCCCCCCCCCTTAAATAAAAAAAAATTAGCAAATGAAATAATCGAATGACCAATATTTATTTAAAATTGATAAACTTTATCGATTTAAGTGGAATATAGTTTTGTTGTAGTCATATCAGCATTAGAATTTATTGTAAGAAAACGGATGAAACGCCATAGCGCAGAGTATTATAATTTGCTATTGGATAACATAAGATAACATACATTTTGGTAACAGATTTTTGAATTGATATTATGCATATTTCATGTGCTGAAAACCAACATGATTTTAGTGTTTACTCATCAGCTCTTGATAAGAGAAGTTTAGTGTTTTTGAATTTCACATACTAAATTAGGCCCACGATATAGCTTTCAAATTAAAAACTATTTGCCTTGTTAGATTTTGTACAAGAAATAAATTGATTGAAAAAAGTACAATATTGCTTCTGCAAAATTACCCAAGCTTGATTAAAAATTAATATAAAGAAAATCACAAAAATAAAAACTTTTTTTTTTTTTTTGATAATCCCAATTTTAATAGTATTCTGCAATCATATGAGCAACCCACTGTCTCTGATATTGATATTCCATATTCTACTCAAATTGCCCGCTTTGTCCTCAACTAATATCGTCAAATTTTTCAGACAAACATTCTGAGTGGCTGTATTTTAGTTAATAAATGCTAAATCTTAAAAAAAAAAAAAAAAAAAAAAAAAAAAAAGAATTTAATTTTTTTCTCAATAAACTTTGGAAAGTCTTTTAATTAATTGAGAGAAAATGCGATAGCAGTTTTGAAAACCTAAAATAATTTAATAAAAAATTAGAATTGGAAATTGTCAAACAAAAACAAAAGGAGCAATTGTTTTGTTCTACTCCAAAGGCCGCTTTTGACTGACTTTATTGAATAAACTTCCTTTATTAATTTGTTTTTGCAGATTCCAACAGTAATTTGCTTAAAATCAGTGAATAGATAGATACTTGTGTATCATCAATCTGCCTAATATTGGTCGTCCATTGTCTTTACATTCACATTGGCATATCACGAATTGTGACGTCTTATAAAAGTCTCCCCCCCCCCGATTGAAATTAGTATCAATTCATTCATCTAAAATTCGTTTCAATGTTTTTATTCTAAAAAACGCACGTTTTTTAAAATTAATTAATTATTTTTTTTTGTCAACTATTTACAAATTACCAGATTTTTTTTTTTTTTTTCATAACTACAAAAATTTAGTCAAAAACTCTTCAATAATACTTTTTTTCGATAATGAAATAAAAAATAAAGTTTCCACTTTATTTTCTGCATTTAAAAAAGTTATCTTTCTTTCATTGCCTTCTCTTTTAAACGTACTTGTTGCGTCAGCTTCCAGCTAGATAACAAGTAATTGTGTGTGTTTTTTTATGCGTTCTTGCTCGGTTTTTTTTTTTTTTTCTTTCTTTCTTCCTTTTTTTTTTCTTTCCTTCATAATTCGAAATTTATCCTTGCTATCTCGAACAAGTGCGAAAAGACATAAAAGAATGTTCTTGTTAGATTTGCTCTTTGCAAAACTAAGCTTCGTTTTGTGTTAATGGCTACCTTTTTTCCCTCCTTCTAATGAGTACTTATGATTATTATCTGTTTTTCACTAGTTGCAGTTGTTCGTTGTTTCACCCTCAACTGAAAGAGCAGAAATGTAATGTCTTTATAACCTCAGTTTTGATAGCCATGATTTGCTTCATCCTTGATTGTTTGTTGCGATTGCAGATTATTGTCTTTATCTCTCTTTTCCATGAAATGTGAACCTAACTCTGCTCTCGAACTCCCATAAAGGAAAAGCAATTGTTGAGATTCTTTGTTTCACTGATTATTTCGAAAAAATTTTTATGATTTGCTTTTTGTTTATTTCCGTTTTCGTATTTTACTAATAATCTTAATTTTACTGTATGTGAAAAAAAAAGTATTTCTTGTAACTTGTCAAATTTAAAAATTTGATTTTTTTTTTTTTTTTTTTTTTTTTTTTTTTGTAATAAAGATATTGGTTGGTTTTTATAACGATGAAAAATATTTGGAAACTAATGTTTGCCATCGAACAATCGTTAAGTTAAAATTTCGTTCAAAGTGAATTACGAATGATTAAGTATTTATATAAAAAAATTATTGCAGATCCAGAAAAAATAAAATAAAGCAGTGTTTCAATGGACTTGTGTAAAAAGATATACAAATAACAAAGGGTATAATCGAAATTTTAACAAACAATTTTGATTATTATAAACTGAATGGTACTAAAGGTAATTGATTTAAAAGTAATACATTCTTAAGATATTATTAGAGAACATTGGCATATTTTCGATTATGCAGCTATCTAGAGCCTCGGTGCTACTATAGTAGACGGTTCGATTTAAAAAGTTACTATTAACTTATTTGCAAATACTATATGTGTGTGTGTGTGTGAGAGAGAGAGAGTTTATATATATATATATATATATATATATATATATATTATATGAATTATAAATTTACAGGAATATTTATTATTAACACATTTTTAAGTGTACTTGGTTGAATTCCCATTTATCTCATTTTGTTTGCTTAATTATTACAATTATTTTGTAAATTCAAAGAACTTTCTAAAATAATATAAAGAGAAATGCCTCGGAATTATGAATCATAATAAATAAACAATTAAATAAAAGTATGCATTTCTACCAATTTACTAAAAATGTTAACATGTTAAAACCACACTGAAATGTGGAGCTAAATTAACTAGTTCATTAAAAGAGGAGCTTCACAATATGTACTTCTTAGGACCGAAAAAATTCTAAATATGTCATTGTTAGTGAATTACTACTTAGTATTGAAAACAATTATCAAATTTTAAAGCTGGACTTTCTTTATAAAAGTGAGAAAAATTATACCATTATTGCACATCTTGTTTAATTATACTTATTTTATTCAATTTAGGAAAACATGCAGATAGGTGTTTATCTATTAAAAAATATAATTACTGTGTGATATGCAGATTTGCTGTAAACATTAAATACATCATTATGAATTTCTTTCATTGATTGTTTTTTCATTAATATTTTGGCAACGAAAATAAGTTTGAAATTTTTCAGGGATCTATTTCCTTCACATTCTTTTTCGTCATCGCATAAAATAATAACAATAGAGGGGAAAAGGATTTTTACCTCCTACTTTCCATGTAAAGTCTTATGCTTTATGAACACGGATTTATAACGACCGAGGTAAAGAAAAGAAGAAGAAGAAAAAAAAAAAAAAAAAAAAGAATAATAGAAAAGATGGAAATATGATATTAATGAAAATTCTCTTCCTCTGCTTCGAATAAACACTAAAATTCACCGCTATATAACTGCATAGCATACAAGATTATTCGTTGAATATAATTCGATTGAAAAAGAAGTGCATCAAGAAACATGTTTAATAATAAGTTCTAACATGATTATGGCTTTTCATACTATCTGTAATTGTAACAAACATAAACAAAGACGATAAAACTCTAGAGCAAATCGTCGGATTTAAAGATAACAAAAGTGACATGTGATTTATTTCTTCTATGGTAAAATTTACAAAATAAGTAAATTTTAAGTATTGAAATAATTAAAAATAAATAAATACTAATTAAAAATAATTTAAAATGATTAAAAATAAATAAATAATTATTAAATATAATTTTAAAAATTAAATGTAATTAAGAATAAAATAATTAACAATTTATTAGATATTTTAATTTCAAATTAACCAAAATTTAAAATTAGTAAATAGTAATAATAATATATTGACTTTTTAATGATATCAATTTTATTCATATAGCCTTCCTTTCAATTAATTTTCTAAAATATATTTACATTTATTTTTGATCTCATGTGCTTTGCAATGCTATTAGATATACATTTTTCAGTGCACATTGTAGTTACTACAGTAAATTGTAAATTTTTTTAAAAATAACACAAAAACAAAACACCTAGGTAAAAACATTTTCTTGCTATCATAATTCAAACTAGACATTCAATTCCTCCCCCCCCCCTTTTTTTTTATAGAAATGGAAATGTTTTTCTTATCACTGGAAAAAAATTGCGGCTCTTTTTTTTACTCTGTAACCGAATATTTTCTTATTGTTAGTTTTGAATGCCTCAATGTGACTTTCGCACCTGAATAATCTAATAAATATCTCCATGTAATGAAGCTAAATTAATGTACTCATAAAATTGTTTTATATAATATTATAAAAATCTATCTATCTTGTAAGATTCATCAGTCAAATGTTTTTATTGGAAAAATTTTATGTACTTGTTTGTACCTTCTATTATGTCTTTAAATCATTCAATATCATATATTTAAAATCTTTTAATTTCAAATATTTTAAACTGGTACTGATAGTTCGAAACTATCATTTTTTTACACTTTGAAGGAAGAGAATACTTGTATCAATCATAAGTTATTTGTGCATGATTAAAGGAGCGAAAGCCCTTTTAATAAATTAATTATAAATGCTGTAACATTTATATTCCATTAAAAAAATTAGTACGGTTTACGGAGTTACAACCAGTTTACGGAGCATGATTAAGAGACTTAAACGATATGCATTCCATGCAACATTAGGAATTTTCTGAATTAAAATATTTATTAAAAAAATCGTTTGATTCAAGGAATTACAAGCTGGGTTTGACAAAGAATAATTCACTCTTTATATCCTTTTGATTTTTTTTTAATGAATGATTTGGAAATCAAGTTATTTATCATATTTCCTTCGAAAGCTACCATGCTGAACGATGAATAACTATTATTTGATATGGTAATCACCAGAAGTGATGTCCTAATCTAGCACAGTTAGCATCAATAATTTCTAAATAAACGACATCATCCTCTCATTAATAAGCTTCTGTTACTGAATTTACTACTATCAATTAATCGATATTGATGCAAGACGATAAACTTTTAAATCTAGATCACAAAAGCAAGCATCCAATTTACTTAATGTCTTCATTTTGATGAGAAATAAAGAAGAAACCTTGAGTTAATTACCACCTGTTGCTAAATGTTTCTGTTCAGAGTCGTCTCTATACATTTATATAATTTGGACCGACGTAGAGAACCTTCAACAACATGTGTGGTCTCAATAAACAGATGAGATAAGCTTCTGACATTTATTGCCTTCAAGTATTCGGAAACGACGTACTCGAACAAGATCTCAAATATGTTACCTTTGTGCTTGATAATTACATTTAACATGAACTATGCATAATTGTGATTGAAGGCGACTAGATTATTTTGAAGTCACTGTATCATGTTAGGGGCACAAAATGGGAAACCGTTCCTTGTTTTTTTTTTTTTTTTTTTTTTTTTTAGAATTTTGCTACTGTAATTTGATTTGGCATGAAGATAATTTCTCATTTTGTGGAAGTTCATGTTTCTTGGAGATTAAAAAAAAAAAGAAAAAAAAAAGGCGCAAATGTAAAAAAAAGAGAACAGAACTCGTAAAAAAAAATAATTACTAAATTGAAAAAGGAAATAATAAATCATTGAACTTGGCTAGTTAGAATTTTTTTCTAAAACATGAATTTCTTAAACATAATATTAAAAGACCAATTTTCATTCAAATTTATTTTGGTAAATTTGAAGTCAAAACAAACAAACAAAAAAGTTAACCGAATATTTGTATTACTGAATTATTACATTCTGCTGTCAGCAATATTTGATGAATAATTAATAATGCTGATGAATATTTTTTAGACCCTTGATTCACTGAAAGATTGCATTAATATACAACATATCAATGAAAAATATAAAATAATAATAATAAAAAAATTCTAACTTTAGGGAAAACAAAAAACTTTAAACTTAGCAGATTTATTGAGTTTTAATGTGCAATTATTTTATTGAGTGTAAACTTTTATTAAAATTACTTATATTTTAATTAAAATTAATATTTCTAAAGTTCTTAAAAGAATTTTAATTATAATAGCCACCTTCACTTTTTATTTACATTTTTTTTGTTATTATTTTTGGACCAAAACCATTAAATATTAAAAATAAATCATTCCCTTGTTTTTAGAATTTAAAAAAAAAGCCACTGTCATCGACTATGTAGACACCCTTTTCCTTTATTCGAATTTTTTAAAAAAAAATTTTAATTTTTTCCTTTATTCGAATTTATTAAATAATTATAACTTGTTTAAATGTATTTGTTTTTAAATATTTATCTAAATCTTATTAAATAATTATAATTTGTTTAAATGTATTTGTTTTTAAATATTTATCTAAATCTTATTAAATAATTATAATTTATTTAAATGTATTTGTTTTTAATCTAATAGGACTCTAGAATGGGGCCGTCATGTACACAATAATATTGAAGATTTTGTTGCTTATAAATATTCTAATAACAAAGTGAATGCAATGAAACATATAAGAACCTGACTAATAAATACTAACATTATCTTAATAATTAAGATTCGTAAATTTTTTTCCAAATTTAATTATTTGGTACTAGGAAAATCAAGCTTTCTGTAACTGACCAGTTTCACCCGCGTAAATGCAAATGACCCACCAATGACCGTTATCAAATGGTTCAAACAACCTGATTTACGTACAGTGTTTCAAGTGTTCAAAGAGATTACTTAAGGTTTTTTTTTTAGTTTTTAGTTATTTAAAAAGTTAAATTCATCTTTCATTATTTAGGAAAATTTGCTTCAAGGTTTAGTTAAGTTTACTGCTGGATAAATATGGCAGTGTTTTCTTCAAAATAACTCTACACTCCATTCCTTCGTTACATTATATAAATCTAAATATATAAAAATGAATTTTTATTTGTTTGTATTTTATGCGCTGTCGTACCGTTCATCCGGTTGCGATAAAACTTTGCTAACTTATTACTTGCACTTGCGCGAAGGTTATAGACATAGTACAATTATTATATCTAATATGAATGTTTGTTTTTCGTATTTTATGCGCTGCCGTACTGTTTGTCCAATAGCGATAAAATTTTGACACCTTGTTGTTTTGAACTTAGAAAATCCATGTTTTTCACATGGCCAGTTGTATGTTGGATGGGCATGAGTCGGACATCCAAAAAATTTATTTGTTCTTGTTGAAGATGGAAAAACAAAAAAATATGGTCTACCCTAAAGTATACTTGAATAATAAAGTCAAAAAAGTAGAATAAATATTAATCATACTTCTCCTTTATATATCATTCAATTTACGTAAATGTATGTATTGTCGGCAGGAAAATAAATATCATTCTTTCTATCATTCCTAATTAAACAAGATAGCTATTTCAAATTTCAAACGATATTTCCTATATATACTGGGTTAGTATAAAAATAATATTTAAATATAAGCAAATTTCTTCTTAGAAAAATGTTCAACTTTTCTTTGGAAATTACTGTCCAGCAGAAATTCTTTTTCTTTTTCTTTCTTTATAAGAATTAATTTTTAGCTTTTGTAGACAACTGTATCGTCTGAGTAAAATTTAATAGCAGACTAGACATCTAGTAACAGAAGATGCAAATGGCTGAAATTATGAGGGCATTTCGTATATTATTTCCATATGTATGGAAACCAACGGAAAAGTGAATTCCCTACCTGAATATATCGATAATAACTGCACAATTCCACAGCGCGATGCAGGTGCCATCTTGAATATAAATGAGCCAAAAGTACAAGCGAAGGGAGAATATTTAAATCCCAAATTATACATTAAACCTACAAAAAGCTGCATAAGTACCCGTATGCCAACCATCGTTCTTTATGCTCTTGCAGCCAGAAAAACGGAAAAAAGAGAGAGAGAAAGAAAAAAGCATCGCATTTACTTTAAAAGCTATGCATTAACTTTCATGTAAAAAGTTCATTTCTTTGCCTTTTTATTATTTGTCTTTTTTTAAAAAACTTTTTCCTTTTCTTTCTCCATACAAGTAAGATAAAAATTACAATTTTCTTATCTTTTTAAACAGACATTAGGCAACAAGAAAGGGGTAGGTTTCTATCCTTTCTTCTAAATTCTGCCGTCGTAAATAAAATTCAATGGAATTTCCTCGTGGGCGGACGTAGTCGTATCATCTCGGTCAACCATTTGCTTTTTTTAAATTTTTTTCTTCCTTCAGAGAATAATTTACTTATGAAATATGGTTGGGTGTTACACAGCCAAACTTACTTCTTTTGTACTGAATAGAATTTTTTTCCTTTTTAATTTTCACTTTAAACAGTTATTATTATTTTTTTTCTTCCCAAGAAGATTTTGGAAGATTTGTTAAGCCTTTGTATTCAGACAAAGGCTAAGCCTTTATTTAGAAATGAGTTCCACGCTTGTCTGATGAGAATAAAAATTCGTGACACAAACATTTAATTAAATGAAGTTAGACTTTATTTTATTTGATGTTTTTTCAAACCTTGAAAATTGTATTGTTTAATTTGTATAAGAAGCCTTCTTAATTCTTTTTTGATGGGTGTTATTTTTGTTCAGCATTCTAATGTGTATTCAGCCTGCATTTTCCTTTGCACTAGAATTTTATTTTATTTATTTATTTTTGTAAAATATAAAATTAAAGTAGGATATCGCAACTACGAAAATAAACATTCAGCCAGATTGAATTATGTTTTATTGTTATAAAATTAAATTATTATTGTTATGAAATTAATTATTTATTGTTATGATATTATAAAAATATGCATCACAATTGTTTTTTTAAAAGAGCGATATTAATGATAAATTCTGAAAAAGGCTTATCTTTATCAAGTTTAATCTTAATAATATGCGGCCTAGTGGATCGATATCTTTTGGCACTTCGGATCCAAAAGATTAATTATTTCTCTATTAACAAATATACGCCAAATAATTTCAAATATTATAAAAAAAAGTGGACATATTTTTATTACATTTATTTTTATCATGAAACTAAAATTATGATAATTATATCTATAAATATCTTCTTTTTTTATGATAAAAAAATTATAATCTTGTATTAAAAGATATAAAAACACTTTCAATTGTGACTAGTACTGTGTAGTCAGCCAACTGCGCAGTCTCTAAGAGAAATTAAAACTTAAAACACCTAATATTGCCTTGGATTGAAGGAAGTAAAATATATACAAATCATAGGATAATGTTAAAATATATACCTTCTCCGGTGATAATAGATACAAAAGCATTTTGTTTTTCCAAAACTAGTTATTGGTGAATGCCATGTCGGATTACCAACTAACTGATTAGGCAGCTGCCCAGGGCCGCTGAGCTGAAGGAAAGGGGGAGTACAAATACAATTGTTTAAAATTTTTTATTAAATTATTAAAATTAACTTACTAATTTATTTGGCAATTAATTTAGTTGCCAAATAAATAAATTTGTAAAAAATGCGAATTTCGTAAACTATAAAATATTAGGACTAAATGTGTGTTTATTTAATCATTGTGTAATTAAATGTGTGCAGAATTATCAATAAGCGTAGTGAAAAAAAAATTGTCTTTTTGTAACAAGAAAAGTACGACTGCTCGGTCATTTTATTTTATTCTTTTAGCATTTTAATGATTAAATGCTTATAAAGCAAAAAAAGAGAGTTACTGCTATCTCATACAAACATAAATAGTATTTTGGATTTATTTAGAATTATTTCATGTATGAATAAATGTATGCTGATTGAATTTAGGTTATCAAATATGATACAAATATATTTTGAAAAGTGGATATGTCGTTTGAAGGTGTGTTTTTTTTTTAAATTTTAAATTAGAATTAAAAATTAAGAAAGATTTTGTATTTTTTTTTTTTTTTTTTTTTTTCTCCACAGTAAATTTCATAACTAGTATTGGATAAAAAACTTTTTTAACTCCCGATTAGTGCTCAAAATTTTTTCATTTTTTTAAAAATTCAATTTATTTATTATGCACATTTTCTCTAAATGTTGAAAATCTTTTAAATCAATATTAAAAATTTTTTTCAACTATACTATTTTTTATTGCAATGAAGATAAAAGAAAGTTTCCATTGTTTTATCAAATATTTAATTGCATAAATTTCTTCTTCTATTGTTCTAGTTAAAGAAGAAAAATTCTATATATCATATGCGCATTTTGCATCAAGAATAAGAAAATAAAATTACAGTACGTCGAAAAGTAGTCTGCAATTAGAAGATATAATACCCGGACAATTAAATTTTAATAGTGCTATGATGACATAGGATTTGACTTCATTAAGAAGGTTTATTTTCTCAATAAACGGAGCTGTTATCAGGCTGTTCAAATAATAAAATAAGGCTGTTAAAATGATAAATAAGGTCCTTCACAGTTTAATTCTTATAAATGCTTTGTTTTGGAAATCCTGAATATCAAGTTTTGCATAGGATATTTGAAATTAAACATAGCCAATATTCTTGGTAAATCCGATGGACGTTTAAGTTGGCTAGTTATTTTTCAAAATTATGTAATTGTCTTTAATTCTTATAATCATAAATTATTCGACCGTTATTTGATGCTAATATTGTTGTCTACAAAGATATGCCCAATCGAAAAATATTTTTATAACAAGTGATTCTTTTCTGTCTTTTTATTTAATTTTATTCATTTACTTACTTTATCAATCTGTTTTTCGTGGTTATGTAAAAATGATTTATTATCTCCTTATAAAATTACAAAGAAAATTTTGTATATTTACAGAAATAACTAAAAAGTATTGGGGAAAACATTATTTTTTTATAGCAAGACTTTTTGAGATAACGATGAAATTTATTCTAGTGTTTTATTTGATTATAAACGAGAATTCTTATAAAATTAGAAACAAAAATTTTCAATTTCTAGATAATCGTTTAATATAACAACTAAAAAGTTTCCTTTCATAGGAAAAAAATATGAATAATACGTGACCGATGAGAAAAAGTTCTTAAGAAAAAAATCGTTTGTTCGGCAATAACAGTAAATCTCAGGCACTCCCATTTTCCAGACCGCAATTGTTCTTTTGAGTTGACTTCAACCACTTTTCACTCTGCATTGGGGTCATTACTCATCATCATCCCCCAGTCGTGATGTTCGCTTCGGGGTGTACAAAAGACTTCTCGTGAGGGACGCATCCACTGGACGGGGGTCACAAAAAGGGAGAGTTGGCTCCCTCCGTGTCATTCCAACTGGACCACACACGACCAGACCGTTTGATGAGGAAGTGGTTGCCTTTTCAGTTGATTCTGTGTCTTTATTTATTGGTATCTGAAAGCGGCGAGGTTAATGACGCGGCTTAATTCCTGTTTGAACGCCGGCGTGTGACATAATAAACATCACAAGTAATGACGGAGTGAAATGTTTATAAAATGAGTAAAGATGTTTTTATTCTGACAGGGTTCTTTTCAACGATGGAAAACGAAGCCAGTGGACCGATTCTGTTAATTTTATGACTTATGTTGAATAAAAAGAAATGGCGTTTTGAGTTTCATCAATTTAAAAGATACCCCGATCACTTTTGAGAGTTTGAATGACATATTCAGCTCAGAAGAAACGGATTCCACGTCTTTTGAAAAGTTGTTCAGCTCTTATAAAAGAGTAGAGAAAAATGAATGAAAATATGAAACTTTACTTTAGATTCAATGAATGATCACTTTATTCATCTTAAATTATAATTACTTCTTGAAGAAGAGAGTAGGCTTTCAAATTTGAGCTTTCTTTAAATTTGGCTTGTCAAAAGTGAAAACTCTTTAATCCTGAAACCAAAGGCTTCTTTCAAGAGAGGAATTTTACTTTTGTTATGAGCAACCTTAGAAAAGCAGATTATTTGTATTTATTTTTGAAACCATTTCAAGTCAAATCAGATATGAAATTCTTGGCTTCCCCTCCCCTTTATTATTCCATGTCTGAGAAACGGATTAAAGCTTTCATTTAATTATTTCGTGATATAAGCCAGTTATTTCAATATCAGTTAACATACTGTAATGGTAAGAAATCTGTAAAATACGTTTTAATGTCTTTCAAAATGATTCAAAAGTTTGAACTTATTATTTATCAAAACAGTAGTTTACAACTTAGTGGCGTCTGCATGAACATTTTCGATGAGAAATTGCCAAAAATATATGTAAGATGGCTGTATAAATAGTTACTTATAATTGTACTAAATATAAGAGTTTATAAGGTTTTTAAACGTTTTACCGAATGTCTTATGAAAAATAATTTTAAAAAAAACTCGTGTCTCCTTAATAATCTAGGACGCCAATCATAACGTAATTACTTTATTATTATATTAAAATCCTTATTCAGACAATTGCGAACATTGCACTTTGATTATCGAAAAATTTCTGAAATGACTTTGGCCGTGACACCGTTTATTTTTGAATTATGTGCCTTATATCATGACCGTCGCTACTAAAATTTCTTTAAAAGTAATAATAATAATAATAATTTTTATTTTAATACATATTTTTATCTTCTCAATCTCTTCTTGAATTTTTAAATGGAGAGAGGGTGTAAAAATTAGCAAAGACTGACCACATAATGATATTTTCGTTTTAGCATTTTATCACCGAAGTAAAATGCTTACAAGTAAATAAAATATAATTAAAATGCGCATCATTAAATAAAAGGAGAAGTTAATGCGTTCATAAAGTAAAGTATATTTAAAATGACTTTTTCACGAAAGCTAACTGCTTTCTCTTTTATAGTAGCCTTGAATACGGAGGGTGGAAAAAATGCATGATTAGTTACCTACAGCAAGTCTGCATTTACTTTTGAGGATATGTGCTCAAAATTTTTAAGAAAAATTGCAGTTATATTCTAAAATACAAATCGGTATTCTATTATATTTAAGTATTTGATTTCATTCAAATGGCTTAAAGTGACCTCTTGTAGAGAAACATAAAATTTTAACAAAAATTCAATATTGTATAAGTATAGAATATTTCTTGAAAATTAGTTTTTAAAAGAAAAAAAGTAACATTTATCAAAGTGTAATTTCAAATGGTAGTAAAGAAAATAGAAATGAATCATTTAAAAATTCAGATTCATAGAATGTTTTAAATAATTGTTGGAAATTATATTTCTATTTTAATGTGTATGCACATAAAGTTTTGCATAGATAATTTGTTTAAAATTGTAATAAAGTTCAGCATTCTTTTAATGTGTTAACATTCAAACTGTGCATGACTTTTTTTAGTATTGGTTAATACGAGTCGCTTAAAATAACTTACTAATTTATTTGGCAATTAATTTAGTTGCCAAATAAATAAATTTGTAAAAAATGCGAATTTCGTAAACTATAAAATATTAGGACTAAATGTGTGTTTATTTAATCATTGTGTAATTAAATGTGTGCAGAATTATCAATAAGCGTAGTGAAAAAAAAATTGTCTTTTTGTAACAAGAAAAGTACGACTGCTCGGTCATTTTATTTTATTCTTTTAGCATTTTAATGATTAAATGCTTATAAAGCAAAAAAAGAGAGTTACTGCTATCTCATACAAACATAAATAGTATTTTGGATTTATTTAGAATTATTTCATGTATGAATAAATGTATGCTGATTGAATTTAGGTTATCAAATATGATACAAATATATTTTGAAAAGTGGATATGTCGTTTGAAGGTGTGTTTTTTTTTTAAATTTTAAATTAGAATTAAAAATTAAGAAAGATTTTGTATTTTTTTTTTTTTTTTTTTTCTCCACAGTAAATTTCATAACTAGTATTGGATAAAAAACTTTTTTAACTCCCGATTAGTGCTCAAAATTTTTTCATTTTTTTAAAAATTCAATTTATTTATTATGCACATTTTCTCTAAATGTTGAAAATCTTTTAAATCAATATTAAAATTTTTTTTCAACTATACTATTTTTTATTGCAATGAAGATAAAAGAAAGTTTCCATTGTTTTATCAAATATTTAATTGCATAAATTTCTTCTTCTATTGTTCTAGTTAAAGAAGAAAAATTCTATATATCATATGCGCATTTTGCATCAAGAATAAGAAAATAAAATTACAGTACGTCGAAAAGTAGTCTGCAATTAGAAGATATAATACCCGTACAATTAAATTTTAATAGTGCTATGATGACATAGGATTTGACTTCATTAAGAAGGTTTATTTTCTCAATAAACGGAGCTGTTATCAGGCTGCTCAAATAATAAAATAAGGCTGTTAAAATGATAAATAAGGTCCTTCACAGTTTAATTCTTATAAATGCTTTGTTTTGGAAATCCTGAATATCAAGTTTTGCATAGGATATTTGAAATTAAACATAGCCAATATTCTTGGTAAATCCGATGGACGTTTAAGTTGGCTAGTTATTTTTCAAAATTATGTAATTGTCTTTAATTCTTATAATCATAAATTATTCGACCGTTATTTGATGCTAATATTGTTGTCTACAAAGATATGCCCTCTTGTAGAGAAACATAAAATTTAATTTAAAGTGACCTCTTGTAGAGAAACATAAAATTTTAACAAAAATTCAATATTGTATAAGTATAGAATATTTCTTGAAAATTAGTTTTTAAAAGAAAAAAAGTAACATTTATCAAAGTGTAATTTCAAATGGTAGTAAAGAAAATAGAAATGAATCATTTAAAAATTCAGATTCATAGAATGTTTTAAATAATTGTTGGAAATTATATTTCTATTTTAATGTGTATGCACATAAAGTTTTGCATAGATAATTTGTTTAAAATTGTAATAAAGTTCAGCATTCTTTTAATGTGTTAACATTCAAACTGTGCATGACTTTTTTTAGTATTGGTTAATACGAGTCGCTTTTAACCTTTTGAACCACTCATAAAACACTTTTTATTTTAATATTCGTAGAAGAGAAAAAAAAAATGTTTTATGATCGCTAGTCCAACTAGAATTTTAAAAAATCGTGCTTCAATAGATTTCTCCACAGACGGATATGGTGCCGTAATTAACATTTGTACTTAAACATTACAACACTTAATGTTAGCAGAATTATAACACACATTCTAACAATAACCGATTATCATCGAAGGCCTGAAAGGGTTTTATGCTAATGAATTCTTCGATCCTCACATGCGAAACGACATTAGATGCGCTTTCAAATCGCCGAATATCGTGACTGCAGAGTGGCATAATGTTTGACGCATCACGAGAGAGAAAGCCTGAAATTGCATACATCTCGGTGAGTGTGTTAACGCTTTTCATGAATTAAATCTCTTTTCCAGAAAAGGTTAACAATCTTACTTGCATAAAGAAAAGTTAATTCACCTCTGATACAAAGAAAAACGAAAAAAAAAAAAAAAAAAAAAAAAAAAAGTTACCGGGGCTGTATGCGTTTGAAACGTTTTATCTCGAAAACCTCTCTATTATCTAATCTATACATCATGCGTTTAATCTATATAGGATTTTTTAACTATCGTCTTCATACGAGGTCAAGTAATTTGAGGTTGTGAACTTTTGAAAGAACGTGCTTCAGTCGAATAACAAATGAGTGAATAAAAAGAAATGAGTACTGCTAGTTTTAAATATGTTATTAAAATATATCAACAATTAGGTTTAATTATTTTTAATGATACTTATCATTAATTAATGCATCATTCTTTAATTACGCGTCAGTTGAAGGCACAAAAAATTTGGTATCGGAAAAGAGGATATTTCATTATTTTTAATGATACTTATCATTAATTAATGCATCATTCTTCAATTACATACTTAATATAGGCACAAAAAATTCAGTATCGGTAAAAGTGTACGAGAGATAGTATATAAACCTATTCTGCTATAATATTTTGTCCTTTTTCCTTAGTGAGATTACAAAATGTTTTTTGAAAATGATGTATTCAGTTTGTAATAAATTTTTGAATAGTTTTTTTTTACTTTCTTGTAATACATTTTTGGAATTACATATATTCTGCATGTAATTCCAAACTTCTTATGTGAACAGAATAATTAAAAACCGCAAAGCGCTACAGGCATGAAATTTGATTTGATGTCTTTTCACCAAATTTGAAGATTTTTTTTACCAAACTTGGACGAAATCTACCTATGGAAATTATGTATTATGTATATAATCTTGTTAATTTCTATGAAAATATAACTCAAAATCTTCCGTATGTAGATGTATAAAATAACACATAATGGTTGAACTATAGATCTGTCAAATGCCTTTATATTTGGAAAAATCCGTCAAATCTCTGTATATTTCCGATTATGAGAACGCCGTAGCTCGAAAATACAACCACTTAGACAAATAAAAATATAGCAAGAGATGTATTCAACACTGCACACTTCTATCAAATTTCGGACACTGTCAAGAGGATGAAGACAACCAAAATCCATATTTGGCTTTATTCACTGCTATAGAGCATAAAATGAGTTATAGTGAATTAACATATGAGACGGCCGAGGGGAGAATATTTCCATCGGCTAATAGTGTATTCACAATCATCTCGAATGCAATTTTGTTATTACAACCAATGCGATTGCATTATTGTAAGACATATTTTCAGATACTTATTTATTTCTGAATTACAAGTTTCATTTCAAGCACTTTCTGCCAAACTTATCAATGAAATTTACAATAATTATATTTAATTTTTATGTTTATCATTCGTTAATATTTCAATTACCTATCTTATTTTTTATTTATATGTCTCAGTTTATTTTTCTTATTTATATGTTTTAGTTTATTTTTACTTTCTCGTATGCATAATATACAGAAAGTATAGCATAAATTCAAACCCGAGATTTTGACGAATCTACATGTTTCAGACTCCCTGAGTTCGAAAAATACGTTTTTGTAAAATGTCCGTCTGTTTGTGCGTGACGAAGATAATTTAAAAACGCATTGAAATAATCCAAAAAAGGGGAAAAAATACACACACATTCTAGCTGGATAAGATATATAATGTAGAGATTCATCATCTAGGAAAAATTTACCAAGACTTGCAAAATTTTTTTTTGTTTATATATTTTGTTTGTTTCTTGTTATGTTACCAAAGAAGAAGAGGAAAAAAATTGCTCTTAAATTCTTTAATCCAGTTTTGCTTCTTCGGAAAATGCATGCACGTTATTTACCTCGCTTACTCCATAATTAGTAATGCTCCTGAGTTGAGAATCAACAGATCTCTGTTATGAGGTTCATTTGGAAGCAATTGGTAAAATAGTTTCCAGGACTGCTCAGGCCTAAATTATACTTAAAATTTGCACGCGACAATTTGGTATAACTTATGCAAGATATCACTGGATATCTACGATGTATATTTATATCTATTTTCCAGAAATTACACTTCAACGATGAAGGTCAGATTAAAAGAAATGTCCAAGTCAGTGATCATCAGAGAGTAATGGAAAGGGTTATGATGACCAATTTTGGAAGAAAATCTTGGGACAAGAAGACAAATCTTGGCCTACGTTTTTTACAAGAATAAAAGATAACCAGAAAGAATGGAATATGTCATCGATTTAATATTAAATGATTTTCTGCATTCACTGATAACTAATTAGGAAATCAAATGATAATGCTAATATACAAATAAAACCAAAAAAATATAAAAATTAAGATGCTTTATTTATAATATACAGTATGTAGCGAAAAAAATGGCATGAGATACAATAATGAATTTGTACATGAAAATAAATTGCACACGTATATTTAAAATTTACATTATGAACACAAAGGAATAAAATTCCTCATTTTATAATTTTTTATCATAAAAATTAATTAAAAAGAAGTGCTTAAATGAACTTTCATGAAAATAAAAGTGAGATCAGGTGAAAAAAAAAATATGATGGTATTAGAAACATCAATATACAAAAGTGTTTTTTTATAAAATATTGGTACACACAAGCGTAATTCATTATTATCACAGACGATTTATATTTCATATTCAATATAGAAATATATTTGATCTTCTTTCACGTGTAATTTCAAAATGAAATGAAAAAGCAGATTTTATTCAGACCTAGTACGAATCATAATTTGAAAGAGAATATATTATATATATATATATATATATATATATATATATATATATATATATATATATATATATATATATATATATATATATATAATAAAATTATTATGTAAATGAGTTTAACGTTCGAATGAAAAATTAAAGCAAATGAAAAGAAATAAATTGTGTTCTTAGAAATCTGGATTATAATATTTTATTAGCTTTGACAGAATGGTAGTAAAAAATCGGGTTAAATCAATAAAGCTGCTTCTTAATTCTAGTTTATAGACTATATGTTTTACTTTATTCTTTAAATGGATTAAATATTAAGAAGATAAAAAAAATTATAAATCGACTAGGACCTAATCTCATTAATTCTTATGAGTTCGTCTTATTTTTAAATTTTATGTCAGGATTATGTAGCAGCCTTTAATGGGAGGAAATAAGTGGAATCCATGACAAAATTTTTAAAGTAGCTTTGGACGTAATTATTAATATCATATTATTATGAATACTATAGATTTTAAGAGAAACTTGTTCGTAATAAATTTAATAAAACGGGTTCTTTTACTTAATTTTGATGAACAGAATTCCAACTCACAGTATTTATAAATAAAAGTAGATATGAAAATCATTTGGGATTAAATGAATCCATCAATCAACATTACTAAAAAAAAAAAAGAATGAAAAAATCTTTTTCTTTAAAACTTTGCTATAGTATTTCTTTTAATCTAATTTCTTATTTAAAGTGCAAATCTACATTTGCGGTAAGAATTAAAAAAAAAAAAAAAAATGAGAACTCGAAATTGTTTTCGATCCAAATTTTCTCAAGAGGATAATATTTGAAAACGTCTGCTTCACAGAATTTTATCCTGTCAACAAAACAATAATTTTTGGTCAACTCGATCATATTAAAAATGGTTTCTGACCATTTAAGCTTTTCTTTAAAAATCACAGAACTGTTTTTGTTGATAAAATAAAAAGCAATAATAAAGGAATTTTATAATACTTTGCTATATACATGAATTTTTAGCATCCTTCAAATGCACGTCAAGCAATTACATAAAATCACAGATTTAATAAACATTCATTCGATCCAGACATTAAAGCTTTCCTTCGAACTTTCTTCCATTCTGTAATCCTAGGAATACAGTCCAAGCTTGGATTACCTAGAATCCATTTTCCTAGGAACAAATATTCACCAGATCCCGCTTTTGTACCACATTTCAACGGTCTTTGTAAAATAACATATTTTGGCTCAAAGTCTGAGTCCGAAATATTTGGGAATTTTTGAAGTTCATTAGTTCTATGAGTTTTCGATATACGAACTGTCAGTTCTGTCACTTGGAGTAATTTGTTGTGGAACAAATCAGTCACTTTTCCTTGGAACACTGAAATAAAAGAAAGAGAAATAAAAATTAGTAAAATAAATAAATGCTTCAAATTATCTTTTGTTTATGTAAGTCTTTAATTAAAAATTTTACAAAATTCATCAATAGTTAGAAATACTTATATTTAAGAAATAAAGGAAATGCTCCTGATTAAAAAAATCATTAAATAATTTAATACTTCGTTTCGTGGAATAGAATAAAAACTGAGAAAGATATTAATAGAATAAATAAGAAATTAAAAATATTCAGTATTTTATTTAATAGAATAACAAATGAATTTGATAAAAATAGATTAATGGAAATAAAAATAATTAATTACTTGGTTAATAGAAAAAAGTATTCAATACGTTTCTCAAAATAATGAAAAATAATAACTATATATATATATATATATATATATATATATATATATATATATATATATATATATATATATATATATATATATATATATATATATATATATATATATATATATAGTGGTTCATTCAATAGAATAAATAAATATGAAAAAATAGAATAAATAAATTTTTATCTATTTATTCTACTAAAATATACTAACTTAAATATACAATATTTCATACTAATAGAAAAAAAAGTTTTTTTTTTCTTATTATTCATATAAAATATTGACTACGTGTATTTTTTAATCTGTAGTACATTTGATTTAATAAAATAAGAATATTAAGTTTACATAATTATTAATTAATTAAAGAAAACAAAAAATAAAATTACCAAAATCACTTGAACAATAATAGTGAAGTAATTGCTCTTCTGAACATGGCTGGCATTCTTTAAAAAAAAAAAGAGAGAAAAAGGGTTAATACTTTCTTCCTACAAATTAAAAAACAAATAAATTTTCAGCAATACTTAAAATAATACTTAATTTTCAACTGTCATGAAAAAAATATTTAATCTTTCTAAATACATAAATAACAAATTGATTGTATAAAAAAGATATAAACATAACATAGAAAAAATATTACAATTCATGGAATAAATAATGCATTTGTCATGTTTTATTTAATTAAATGAGAATCTTCTCATTTAAAAATACATATATGCCTAAAGCTTTATAAATAAAATTTGCATATTCATAAAAACTCGCTAGTATTTCAAGCTTTAAATAGATATCTCTACCTGTACAGTTAAAGTTAACTGAAATCAAACATGATGGTTGAATTTTTAACTTATCAATTCTTCCAATTAAATTGTCCTCCTGTTTTGAAGGTCATATCAAAATTATTTTTGGAAGCGCAGAAAAAAATTTTGTAGCATAATTTTTACGCTTGAGCGCATCTTTAAAAAGAGACCAATCTCATCTTATATTTATAGTGTCTTCTATTGCATACATAATTTTAGGTGAGTTATCACAGCTAAACAGTTAGATGGATATGAAGAATTGCTTCATTAATTTGAAGAAATCTTGAATATATTTTCTAAATTCACTGTATGTCCGGTAAAATAAAGGTTTATTATGTGAGCCACAGCACTAGATATGAATTCACAGGAAATATATTTAAAAAAATGCACTTCTATGAGCAGTGCGTTGTAAAATGAGTACGAAATATATCAACCAATGATGATAAAAGTTTTTTTTTCCCCCGAAAATAAAATGCATTTAAAACTTGACTTAAACGATGCAAATTGGCACTTATACGAGCTTGTAATATTGGAAACAGCTGTACTCTTATCTTAATAGAGATAAGTTCATAGCTTTACAAGTGGTTATTTTATGATTTTGATCCAGTTTTATTTCTTTGGAGAGAAAGGTTGAAAACACGAAGGAAAAAAAAAAGGGGGGGGGGAATGCTGTAGAGACAGTTCTAATAAAAAAAATATATAAGAAAGATTTCTTTTATTTCTTCTTTTTTACTTTCGTGCATAATAAGAATTATAATTGTGTATTGTCTAAAAAAAATCCACCTTTGTATTTCAATGAATCTCCATTTTCTCTTAGTCCATGGGTAAAAAGTATTTGTAAAATTAGGGCTGTACAGAGGCGTACCTGATTATCAATTTAATAACAAAACATAATATATTAGAGATGAAATTTAATATGTAATGTTCACGCCAAAATTACAAATTTCAAAAGATAAATCATTGTCGAAATCTATTGAAGAGAAATCTGCCTGACTGTTTAGCTTAACAATGCAGCCAGACAGACAAATGAAACCTGGTAGTTTTATTATTAGAATTGCAGATTTGTATTAAAATTCCGAGTCAAATAAGCCAACGGCTGAATGGTCTGGCAATCTGTCAATTAGAGTCTATGTTAATGCGACAACTTAAAAATGCAACAAGTTAAGATACATTGATTTTAATATAAGAAACTACAAACCAAAAAAATTAAAGCAATATTTATAAAACTAATTTATAAAATAAATATTTCCCGAGTCAAAAACTATTAAAAGGAAGATACATTATATTTAGAGCGTGCCAATCTGCTAAATCTAAAACACAAATGAACATAACTTTAATGAGGCTGACCCTTGATAAAGTTTTTAGGACGAATTTATCATTTGTTTCTTTTTATTTTATTTTATTCATTTTTTAATTAACATTTATTTCAAATTGATTTTAACATCTAATTTTTGAACCAATTCGTGCCACTGATTCCATCAATATATAGATTGCATGTTAATTTATCTGTCTTTGTGCACGTGTACACTATAACTCAAAAATAAATCAAGCTATATGAATGAAATTTAGTATGTGATCTTCACATCAATATTTTAGTTCTATCAAAATGCGAATCTAGTAAATCAATAGAAAGAATCCCAAATTGATTAATGAATTCCAGTACACAAAAGCGTAACGAGGGTAATAAGTGCCCGAGACAAAATATAATTCTTTTCGACCCCAGTCGCCATCAATGGTTCAATAAATATAAATGACACCCGGGTATAGCATTATTTTTCTCTTCCCATCATATTTTATTTCCAAAAATTAATTAAACGCAATTTCGTTTACCCGGATGGCATCTCTTTGGTTACCGGAGTGTCCTAAACTTCCCTGCCTTCCTCCCCCTTCTACCATACTTTTTCTGGTCTTCCCAAACTACGAAGTTACACAAAACATATTATTGTGCATCAAACAATAATATATACATATTATTGCGTAAGAATATTAGAAAATCGTCAGAAGAAAACAGATGTTGGTACTTTTTTAATTATGTATGAGTTTTATTGCCATTCACTTTTTGGGCAATGTTTCATTTAATTGTTTTAAAATCTGATTGAATATCTGCATTCAATATTTATTCATTACAGTCTTAGAAAATATTAGATTTATATTTCAAAAATTAAAACATTATTTTTGTTATTATAGGTGAAATGAATGGTTGATTGTTAAATATGATAGACTGCATTTCTTTTTATCAAATAAAACTAACCACGTTTTTCTAACTTTAAATTTATGAAATAAACACATTAAAGCGAATTTCTTTCACTTTGTTGTTATTTGATTTTACATTCGGTTAATTTACTTTCTTGCATTATATATTTGAGATAGCGAAATTTTTGTTCATTTTAAGTTGTCGGTGAACCAAAAGCATTTCCAATGTTCAAAGTAAAAGAAACCCAGTGTTCAAAGTACAGATAATTTTTACGACAATTTCAAAACAACTGAACTTAACCTGTCTTTCTTTTTACTTAAAATTGGATTTTTAAATTTGATCGAACAATTTTACAAAGGGGGGATTCTTAAATGAAAAACTAATCAAAATAATGTTTTAGTATAATTTTAAGCATATAAGTTTTTTTAATAATTTTTTTTTAATTTGTACATTTTTTTTTAGTACCACTGATCTAAGAATCGGCACTCTTACTAATATGTGTAATTGCCGTAAAATATATTATGAATTAATGATATGCAAGCAATTTATTCCAATAGTATCCTGTTTTAAAAGAAATCTACTGACTCAAATATTTTTATTTGAAAATATTGAAAAAATCAGTCAAAAGAAAGCTCTATGATGACAATTTTAGCGACTAAAAATTTATCCATCAGTGGTTAAGAAATATGATATCATTAATTTCTTCTTGTGAATAACGTAAAATAAAAGCACATTACTTATTTAAAAAATGTAGTATAGTAAAATGTATGCTTAATTTTCTTCAAAAACTGTTCCTGTCATCCTCCTTCATTTATGCTTTTCAAACAATAGTTCTTCTGATTCTGGTAAACGAATTATCTGGTCAAATTTTCCATGCCGAGAAAACCGCAAATGTAAGAGCTAATATTCAGCCAATTACTATCCATTCTTTTCTTTCTTCTCCGTCTTCCTACTACTCAAAGCGAAACGAACCGTCCATTTCTGACAACTCAAATTGCACATTTAGTAAACAAAACGCAACTCATGAAGGCGAACTTAATGACATAATCGAACATAATTACAACCTTACACAATTTGCGGCTGTGGCGGGCCGTTTTCCTAATTAATCAGCTCAAAGTTTATCCAAAGAAAGAAGAAAGCTTACCCATTAAAATAAAAAAAAAGGAAGAAAGAAAGCTTTTTCAATCTGGTTTCTGTCATCCTCCTTCATAGAGGCTCTAACAACTACGTGCGGAGGCCTTTAAGGTCTCTCTCTCCCCCACTTCATTTTTTTTTTTTGGCAGCACATAACCCGCACTTTCTTTTTTTCATAATCCTCATCCCCCTCCCTCCCTCTTTCGAACGCATTTCACAACCACCACCCTTTTCATAGCACACCCTTTTTCCAGAGGTTCACGTTTCTCTGAAGACGATGGGCCTTTTCATCGTTCACCCCCTCTTCATTTGAGAAAGGGGAGATGGAAAAAATAAATCGTTTGGCACCGCCGTTCTAAGTGATGTTCAGCAGGCCTCTTGAATTTTGATGTTCTGTGAGATGCTAGACTGTTCCGATTTACAGAACGTGCTGAAACTTAAAACAACGATTCTCTGTCAAAGCAGTTGTTATATGGCATTTCGGACAATGGTCCTAACATAAATGCTAACAGTAAAACAGCTGAGAATTTTGACACGTGAAATGAATTATGTTTCTGTCTGTCACTAATTAGTCATGCTCTTTTTTCTTTCTTTCTTTTTTTCTTTTTCTTTTCCAGTCTCTCTTATGATCTACTTATTTTTATAGAATTTAGAACAAGAGAAACAAAATAATAATAATAATAATAATAAATAAAAAAATGGAGGCACTTATGTATTTGAAATGTAGAAAATAAATCTGCGATATGAATATGTAGTTAGTGAAATTGATACAATGTAGCAAGCAAACTGTGATCATTACACCAGTAAAAACAGTTCTGAACAGCATCTTAAAACAATTTCTCACATTTCTGAAAAGAATTTGCAATTTAGTTATTTTATTTCACGTAGTTAATTCTACAAGATAACAATAAGATGCATAAAAACACTAATATGTTTCATTCGTTCAGGAGCAACTCGCAGTTCATAACAATGTCACCTTCATTTGTCATTAATTATGTACAAGGATTAGAGAAAATTATTTTTAAAAAATTAATTTATATTTAAAATTATTATATATTTTTTTCTAAAAATTTCATTGATAAAAGAAGATAGGATGGGGTTTTTTTCTTGTATTATTTCCTATTAATATCAGGGGGGGGAAACCTCTTCATTTGTATAGGCAAGTATAACACATACAATTCCACTTCCTTAAATGCATTTTTATTGGAATATTTGATAAAAAATAAATTCATAAAAATTACATCAATCCACCCAGCTTTCTTTTACTTTTTTCTTTTGTATGGCATCGCAATACATTTTATATTTACAAGCTTTCAATGAAAACACACAGACACGCACGAAAAGAAAAAGAAATTATGTGTTAAATTGTTAAATTCACGCCATGTCACGAATGTAAGAGTTCTACATTATCCTTTCCTTATGATGCGGCGATACCTACTTATCTCTCACTCTATTTTCGTATTGGATTTTTACATAAAGTTGGCGCGGTATACTTGATGGGGGGGGGGAGCACAGCGTTCGGATATATGACTTGTTCGCTGCCTGTCGCCATCAGTCATTTAGAAGGTATAAATGGCGCCCAGAACATGACATTAATTTTACATCCCCTTAGGATATTTCATTTTAAAAGTGTAATAAACACATTAATTTGTCACCATGGCTTCTCCTATAATTGGCACCAAGATATCTATACTTCCCTTGCCCATCCCCCCTCCAGTCGCTGAGCCACTAGAGCAATGGAAGTACAGATGGTCTGAGAGCAAGACTTAGAGAAGAGGAGACAGACAAATACAAATGCTTTGGGGACAAGTTTTCTTTCGGGAGTAGGGGGAGGGGGCGGGAGAGACAGAAAGGATTAGGAAGAAAATTCGTTGTATTTATTCAAGTCAAATACAATAACTGGATCGAGAAAATACTATCAAATCCGAAGCCTCTTATTATTTATATACCATTGCTTAACAAGTGTCAGATAATCATGAATTTAGTTCTTTATGTATAATATTTTAAACAAAAGTCAATAATAGTCTTCAAATAATTTTTTGAAGTCACATTACTTATGTTATGTAATTTTTATAGCTGAAATGTAGTTCCGTAGAGTTCAAATTAAAATAATTGAGACAAAACGGAAAACTGCAAACGATACTTGGTGCACATTCCCCCATCAGTGGAACAGGTTCCCCGTCATATGTACGGGGCCAGGGGTAAAAAGAGATCTCGGGTCAGCGCCATTTCCGAGGCTCGATTTTCTCTTTTGATACTGTGTTTGCGGTTACAAAATGAGCGTGCAATTATGATTCCCGCCAAAAGTGAAGGGGGGGGGTCCGGAGATGTAAATAAATACCGACCGGCTCCGAGGATGTTTTCGAAAACTCGCTGGTGCAAAACGTTTATTTTTCAGGTTTTTAAAGTGCAGCTCATAGTTCCTTCGAAGAGAAAAAACAAATAACAACCACGAAAAAAAATTATAGTGCTATAAATTTATTTATTTATTTTTTGCTTCGTATAAGCAAGCATAAACTGACCAGCTTTTTCGACTCTTCCGTCAGGAGATGCTTTAAACCCGAGTGCACGACACAGGAGAGGTGGTATTGGACAATATCCAAGAGAAATATAAATTAAAAACATCCTGAGGCACTGAAATAATTAACTCAAAATTTTTTTTAAAAATAACGAAGAGATAGTGAAGTACAAATGATAGATTTTAGTATTATTCCTTCGGGCAGATCAATTGCATTGGTACTATAATGGTGTGACAGTGTTTTACTTATAGGGAGGGTTAAAAAAGCATGATTCTACAGGAAAATGAAATAGAAGCTAGCTCCAAAAGATAATAAAAAAAAAAGTTTTTTTTTTCTTTCAAATATCTATTATTCAATATCTAATTTTCTTTCAAATAGCTATTTATTTGTTAGTAAAAAAAAAAAAAAAAAAAAAAAAAAAAGAGGAGGGAGGTAGCTATGATCCAAAACATTTATTTGAAATAAAAAACATTTTTTTTTTTTTTACATGAAAGAATCAAAAATTGTGCCCGTTTCCATCAGTTCGGGACATTTGGTTATTTTATTTAAGCTAATTTTAACGAATCTGTGTTATTTTAAAATTAAATAAAAAAAGGAAAACTAAAAGCAGATAATTTTTTTCTAGCAGAATAAAAAAAAGCAGTTTTTTTATTGCATTGATTTTAATGATCCGTCAAAAAATACATATTAAACTATAAAAAATTGACTTCAGAAGTTTTTTTTATATGATTTTCTTTTATATGATAATTTTATTTAAGATATTTTATTCGTCCTTTCGTTTTAATTCTTTTGCACATCTGCAAAAGTTTTTTTTTTTTTAATTCCACACTATTTTAATATATTACAATTAACGACATCAGGATATTGCAGGACGCAACAAGCATGATGTAAAAATGCGTCAAAACGATGCATCGGGGACATCATTGGACCTATAACGACCAAATTTGGCTGCTTCTTAGTTAGTAGGCGCCTGAAGGAAAGATTCATAAATTAAAAATTAAGCGAAATTTTTACACTTTTTCGAAATTATTTTACAATATATTATCGCATAAAAAGTAATATTTTTACACCACTATATATATATATGTAATACTTTTCGAATTCCTGTCGGCTTTTTAATATATAATATTATTGGTTGTGAAGCATGATGCAGTTTGAAGACAGTGAAGAGATTCCTTTTACATTTTAAAATTCTTTTAATATCCATCGGGAAAGCATAATTATTTACAAGCAGAGACGCGGACAAGACGTCCGCCGCAGCGCAGACAAAAGCCGAAGTGGGGAAGAAGGGCCGAAATAAATTATCCCTCGCCTTATATAACCTTAGATTTTGATAGGGAAAATATGTCTTCATAGGGCTAATATATTAATAAGACTCTGACAGGGATTTCTGACACATGTCAATCACATGTAAGGGAAACACAGGGATCTTTTAAGAAAGAATGTGCTTACTGGACATTTTTACCCCTTCACGCCGAGCGTGTGAAAATATCGGCGTTTAGCTAACTAAGCAATTTTATGAAGCTTCTCTTGAATTAATTAAGTAGAGAAAGTGGAATTGGATCACGAAATAAGAGAATATTTTTAGAATGAAGTTACTATGGGCTAAATTAAGATGAAGTTATTATGAAAATTAATTAAATTGAAATTAGAGTTAAAATATCATTACATATATATATATATATATATATATATATATATATATATATAGAGAGAGAGAGAGAGAGAGAGAGAGAGTGAGAGAGAGAGAGAGAGAGAGATTTTCAACGATATGAATTTTATTTCCATATAGCTTCCCCCCCCCCATCAAAATCTAGCATATGTTTTAAAGTATACTTAATAATAATAATTTCCATTGCCTAGTTTCAGCGTGCGTACACGAGAATTATGATGAAATTAAATGCATTCTTTTTTTTTAATAGATGCTTTGGCGGATTTAAGTACTTTGCGGAGGCAGTGCATATTACAGGGCCCTTTTTTATTATTATTAAACTAGTTAGTTTAGTTACATATCTCAACACATTCTTTATAAATATGTTAAATTATAAACTATAACATATTTATAATTTATTTTAAACTAATCTTTTTTTATTATTTTAATAACTTTTTAGAAATGTATCTGTCTTTTATTATCTATAATGACTCCAAACTGTTCTGAATTCACGTTTCTTTTTATTATTATTGAAGCAGATGTTCGATGTTTATAAATATTCTCCAAACTTAGTGAATGTAATAAATTTTGCATGCGGTCAGCTCTCAGCCAAACGGGCATAAGCATTTGTCTAGTTGAAAATCCGCCACTGACTTTACCGTTACTATAATTAATATTACATTTTCAAAAAATAATATAAAAACAGGAGAATCAGAATAAAATATTATCATGATGCGAAGTTTCGAAACAGTGGCTTGAATTTCCTTTAAATTTTTGTTAATACATGTTCGCTTGCTCATAAATTTGAAATATATCAATAAAATTGCTAACAAATCGAATACTTTGAATGAAAAAAATGTAGAAAGCAGAGAAATAATTAACAAATTGAGTTTTCAATTTTCTAAGCGATGTTTCGCAACAAAAACCAAAATAAGATTTGGGTGACAATTGTTATTAATAAAACCTGGAAGTTGTATTGAGAAATGAAAAAAATTCGTTCCCAGAAATTGTGGAATTATTATATTTCTGTTACAAAAAATTAAATCATACTTCGGAGCAGAAAGATATCATGGCATATGCAATTGATTGATCATCAATCCACTTTAAATTTAAGAAATGTTTTAAATATGAAATACGTGAAAATCAAACAAATAGATTTCTAGATTTAAAAAAAAGCATTTAAAAGAAAAAAATATATTATCTGTGCACGAATAAATGAAAACAAATCTCATCACGTATCCCTACAATTCTCCTAGCTAGGGGTAACTAAAATTTGGCCAATAGGAGTCGTTTACTTTTTTTTTTTCGTTTTATAATTGCATGATTTGTTTACATGAAAATATTTTTCATTGGAGATCATGGATTCCCAAGCTATCACATTCGGAAAGTTTTGGCTGATTATATATAAATAACAAATATCATGCGCTAAAGAGTAACCATCGATATTTATCTCTCAATGTATTGTAGCAGAATCAAACGAAACCATTCGTCCTAGTATGAAACCATCTGGTGCATGTGAGCGTCTAGCCGAAGAAAATCATTACAACAATTAGGCTCAAATATTTGAGTAGCTTCGGAGATAAAATAATTCAGGAAATAAAATTGTATTGTTCATACCCTAAATTTCGATTTTTCTATTTATCTGCATTTGAATTTTACAGAATTGAACATGATTCTACAAAATTCAAAGTTCAGTTTCTGAAAGTTCAATCAAACAAAGATTTGGTTTATAGGGGAAAAATTAGAGAAAAAAATTAAAGCAACTAGGATAATCATTGAAAGTGTATAAAATGTTAATCCTAAAATCTAAACTCATATTTTCACACAGTTGCATTTCTTTTAAATAGCCATTAAAACTTTTGCTATTTCATCCTGAAGAAAATTTTTAAAATTCTATAAGAAATAACAGCATTCTTTTATAATTAATCAACAGATATAAATGTTTTCAATTGAAGAACCGAAAATATAATTGTAATCAATCATTCTATTCCAAGAAGCTTCCTATTCTAGCTTCAGAAACAGAACGGCCATTTGCATTACAAAGTCATCTGATGCCAAATCAGGATACGAAACCGAACCCACCCTTGCCAACAAAAGAAAGAAACAAATGGCCTCAAAGACACAATCATCCAAAACCATAAAACTCCGGCAAAAACTAAACACACCAGTTGAATAAAGAAATTTAAGAGCATCCTCAACTGAAGTGGAAAAAATGATTCAGCGCACGTGAAATAATGGTGGATAAAGACTACCCAACGAGAAAAACACCCCTCCCAAGACCTCGAGCAGAGAGGGGGGGGGAGTAAGACTTTTCCTTCCCCCAGTTGTGGGTGGAGATAGCCAAGTGGGCACTCCACGAATCCAGTTATTTCAGCGTTTACCCTCACTTCGAGGTCGTCGACTGGTTTGAATTATTGTTTCTCTACAAATCCCAGAGCAGGGCCCGGGAAACGCACTCCCTTGACAACAGAGGTTTGTTTTTGCTCGGGATTCCCTTCCTCGGCAAAGTATTGAAAGAAGAAAAAAAAGAGCTTGAAACCTTTTTTATTTTTTTTATTTGGGTTCGCATAGCATTTTGAATTCTGGCACTAAAGAGATGGCTTCCATTTTACTGAATAAAGCAATGAGATTTTCACTTGCAAATTACTGATACAATTAAAATTAATAAGTAACAGTATGTTGCTTTTTAAAACATTTTACAAAATATATAAAACAAACTAATTTAGTTTCTTGGTCAAAAAGAAAACCGTTGTTTATTGCTGTTAGAATATTCAACTTATTATTAGGGGCTTGCATATATTTTGATAATTTTTTCACTTTAAAAAGGCATTTACTGAGAAAATTTGGTACAATATATACATCAATCAAAATATTTTCCATCATTTTCAACACCTTTTTCCCATTTTCGTTCAATAAGTCTTGCCACTGATTGTCATCGAATTTTTTTTTTTTTTTTTTTTTGTCCTCCAGATCGTTTTTTGTCATTGACATCGAAATCACCACTCTTAAATCGTTGAAACCAAAACCGACAATTGGGATATGACGGAGCAGCATCACCATGAGTTTCTATAAGTGTCTGGAGGGCTTCGGTAGCAGATTTCTTCAAATCAAACAAAAAGAGCAATGAAAGTCGAAAATGCAATTTGGAGTGTTCCATGATCGGGATCTTTATACACTGCATAACTCAATAATACTAAATGGAAAACTTTCAAAATGATAATAGTAAAGTAATAATAAATTGGTAAAATCCAAAACCATTGCCGTTTATATAGATAGTTCGCATGTTTACCAATAGATGTCGCTGATTAAAATACATGCAAGCACCTAATATATATATGTATATAAACAGATCTATAAATAACCAATAGAAGCATTATTCTCCTTACTTTCTCCTACATTTATACAATACGGCCTGTTTTCTTTTAATCTCGCAATAAAGAAACGAGCGTGCCCATTGGCTGTTTGACTGACAAGATCCAGAATTTGATATTCGATCTACAATTTTGAAAAAATGACCACATACTAAATTTCCTTTATCTTCTTTGTGTGTTTTTGGATTTAAAAATAGAAATTTCTGGCGAAAAAACTTAGGTAGGTATTTACCATAAAAGGGCCGAGTTTGATTCAAAGTAATTAAACAAAGTGATTTCCGTTCTACTTTAAAATGTTCAAAAACTTGATTTTCTCACAATGTTACAGGATTAAAAAAATTATAATAACAAAATTTCTGAAAATTAGGCAACAACCAATATTATTAAAACCTTATCTTTTAATGATTTTCCTAAAAATTATTGTGATATAGTAATTTTAATCACTCAGGGCTTTTCTATATTCTAACATTTTTCGCAACTAAATATATGCTTTCTAACTTTTTTTCTCTTTGGATTATATTTCAATTTAATAATTCAGATCGGTCCGTTTAAATCGTGTAATTTCAAGCGCTTTGGTCAAGCGGTGTAGGCGTTTTCAGCTTTAAATGGAGAAATTTTAATTTGATAATTACATCTGTATTCGAGTAAGTTTAATTTTTCTCCTTCGCTGTTAGTACAAATCCTTTTGGAAGTTATTTAAAGTTAACAAGTATGTTTTCTTAGCAATTTTATTTGATTTTCAAACTTATTGAAGTTTATTATAGTTTGATGCGTGTCTCTTGTCTCATTTTCTTATTTTGCAGTAGTTGTATTTAGCTTTGATTATTTGGATTTGAATTTTTGAAATAAATTGTTAACTAAATTAGTAATTTGGTTTTTTTTAATGGCTGATTTTATAAGCTAATATATTATATATACTAATTTTTGTCTTCCAAAATCCTCTCTTGATTGGGATTTTCGGGTCACTAGGGAATCAATACTTCGATGAAAGTCAAACATCAAGCAGAAATAAATAAATAATAATAATAACTTGCTTTGAATCTCTGCGTGACAGTGACCTTTAGTAAAATCTTCAGGCTAGATTATTCTTTTAATGCGATTTAACCTTAAGGGTTTTGATTATTTCTAGTTTTTCCACAGATATAATTTCCAAAAATGTATTTCCCAATTTATGGCAAGTTTAAAATGTATAAATGTGTTTAATGTGCATATATATCAAAATCCCATTGTTGAATTATTTTTCTTCAGATACAAAAAATAAGTACAAAGAATGTATAAAAAATAACAAACAAAATAACCATTTAACTACGGTGCATTAACTTGATTCTATCAAGGATAAGGCATATTTCATCAAAAAAGAAAATGGCCGCATCATTAAATTTCATAAGGCCAACCTGTCCACGAAAATATAAATAAAGTGGTAAATCTTACCATCAGCCAAGTTTTGATTCGGCAACCTCGAAATCTTCTTCAAGTGATAACTGAATTCGGCCGTTGCTCTTCGCAGAAGATCGGCAATGGGATCGGCTTCCATATACAGAGTCACTTGACCCTCTTGAGAAGACACGCATTTCACCAAGTCCACGGGGTCCTCAGAACCGAATATTAGATGAAGTTTTTTCTTGCCAGCAAGATAAATGCGGGCACCCGATGACCCTTTCGATCGTCTGATGCAAGCACTGAAGGGACTTCCGGCCGATCTGTACTGCAGAACGATCCTCAGAGCCCCCTGGGGATAGTGCCACCGGATGGTGCCCTGGTTGCACCGGAGGTAGACAGGCTGAACGCCTCTGGATAGAGCCATTTCCAGAGTGCCGCTGTGAAGAAAAAGATATGTGTGAAATTTCTTGCATTTAAATTTCAAAATCTTAAATAATTTAGAAATTTAAAAAAGAAAATTGAAACCAACAAAGTTGTTATTAGCTAATAATCGCGATAAAGATGGATGGTATCTGCTTGTAATAGTAAACAACGGAAGTGGACTCTCCAAATTGCAAAATGGTGAGGGCAACGTTCACCAAATAGTTCATTTTATTTTTGTATATGAGTGCTATGGGACGTATTATAGAGAAGAAAAAAAATCTATAATACATTTTGGTGGTCTTTTTATCCACCAACTGGAACCAAAATTTGATTCATAACTAAAAGTTTAGAAGTAAGATCTCATTTATCTAAGTCACTGCAATTGTTACATGCTTGCGACTGTACAAATTGATGACAATCAATACAATAACGGATTGAATTCCAAATTTGATACAGATCGGAGCTATAGATACTAAATCTATGAAAGCCATCTAGCTTGTTTGTAGTTATCATATTTATTTGTATTCGAACAGACAAACAAATTTTCTTCTGATTGGATTTCATGCAAAATTAGACATTATTTGGAGTATTGATTAAACTCAAATTTCATTCGTCTAGCTCAAAGCGCTTTTTAGTTATCGTCTTCATAGACAAAATTGTTTAAAATGTGCCTCTGGAATTTTGGCCAAAGAGTGAACTTTCTACAAAATCCTGAGGTAAAATTTTTTGAGCCGACGTTCTGGAATAGGGGTAGCGCGTTGTCCCAGTAATCAGGACATCCCGGATACGAGCATGGTTATTCTTCTATCTGTGAGGTGTATGAATGTGCCCCCCCCCCTGTAAAAAAGGGTTGTGAAAGCGAATATGACGCATGAAGTAGCTAAGTCGTACTCTTGCCCTAGTTGGCGCTACTGGAAAAACAAGAAGCGCTCACTCGGCTTAAATCGGTGACAGATAACTGTCAGCGGGCTTGCTGTAACTGTAAAGTGCCATAAGTCACAACACAACAAATTTTTTTGACAATTACAATATTTCATATGCTAGGTATTTTAACTAGTTTTGATAAAGAGGGGGTTATACTTTTAGCTTAATACATTAATTTAAAAACAACTTGAAAATAGCATGAAAAGATAAACATATAACTAATATGAAAATATAAATTTCAATGAAATTTTTAACAATCTCCTAAAAAAAATTGTCCTGAAAATGTTTAAGAGCGTAAAGTTGAAATTCTAAGCTATCTGTCTGGGGTCACAACTAACAATTTAAAAAATTTATATATATATATATATATATTCGAACGGTGTTTAAAATAATAGGTTTAAAAATAGGGGGGGGGGAATGTTACAAAAAGCATAGAAACTTAAATCGTATAATCAGACTGCACATATTTTCAGCTATCCTGGTTCAAGCTCATAAAATTTGGTCACTTTATTACAAGACACTCAAGAACTAGGGGCAGAAGTTTCAAATAATTCCTGAAAAATTTTAACGAAACATTTGATTTCCTTGGAGTGTTTTCTTAGATCACCCACAATCATTTGCTATCCACAATTAGAAAAATCTTTAAGTAGGCAGCTGGTTACAGTGTAAGACTTACAGAAAAAGAACATATATTATTCTTCGTAATTTCCTTATGTTACGAATTTGAATCTGCGACTTTTTCCACCAAGCTGAAATTATTTTTTTTATTACAATGGCAATGTTCAGCAATTAAATTTTAAAGATCTTAATAAGAGAATTTTATTAAAATTCTTAGTCTAATTTCAAAATTATTATGTTCAAATAAATATATTGAAATAATGTAAATGTAAAGGTAACAAAACATTTATTCGGCCCGATCAATCACCTTTCCTTTAAATACTGTTTAAATTGATCGCAGCTCAATAAATTATTTGCAAGCAATTTGAAATTAGCATACTTTTGAAATTTTAAAGATTTGATAACTTACAATCATGTCTTTTTAAAACAGCATATCATTTTTTTTAACTTTCACGAACTATACAACAGAGATACGAATATACGATACGATATTCTATACGAACTATAGAGATATGAATATACGATACGATATTCTATACGAACTATAGAGATACGAATATACGATACGATATTCTATACGAACTATAGAGATACGAATATACGATACGATATTCTATACGAACTATAGAGATACGAATATACGATACGATATTCTATACGAACTATAGAGATACGAATATACGATACGATATTCTATACGAACTATAGAAATACGAATATACGATACGATATTCTATACGAACTATAGAGATGCGAATATACGATACGATATTCTATACGAACTATAGAGATACGAATATACGATACGATATTCTATACGAACTATAGAGATACGAATATACGATACGATATTCTATACGAACTATAGAGAAGTATTGAAGGGAAGTATAAAGGAGCGTCGGAAAATTCTAACTCGTAATTTTGTGGAATTTTCATTTTTCTTCTCCCTGAGTTCGAAAGATACATTTTTGACATTATGTCTGTCTGTTTATGAAAACGATAACCCAAAACTCTTGAACTAAACAGATAAAATTTAGCATATGGAATAACGAATAAATTTTGAATAAAATCCATTCACAGGATTAATGTTTGGTTATTTGTAAGAAAATGAACTCGATAATTCCAAAATGCAAAGGTATTAAATAGATAGTAGATAAAATTTGGTATGCAAGCTTAGCATCAAAAATACAGATTCTTATGAAATTTTGAACCAAATCTATAGAAGAGACGTCCGTCTCTTGGCGTGTCATTTTGAAAGCATGTTAACACAACGGCTTATAAACGAAATGACTTAAATCAATGAAATTTCGCTACATTATCTCGTAACTACCTGTAGTTCCGTGTCTAATTCTGATTTTATACGGTCAACAAAAAGACGTTCAAAATACATATTCGCACGATAGATTCCTTAAAATGTTAATGGCAGAGGTCTATATTTCATAACTATTATTCTCTAATGTCTTTCAAGGTATTTGCAGCCTCACTCGAGACCCATAATTTTATGCGGGGGAAAGGGGGGGGAGATAGGATCTCATCTGGAGAATATGCGAGAAAGTTTCGGGGAGACAATTACCTTTTGTTCTTGAATGGTTATCTGTTTATGTATGAAAATGACATACATAATTTAAAAATTTTTTTTAATTCAAAGTTGTCAAATATATTTAGTTTGTTGGCACAAAAAATATTCTAGATTATTTTAGATATTTGATTAATATCCACTTGCAAGTCAATAACTTGTATGTAAAATCTGCACAATTATACTGGAATTAAAGATAAAATGTTACAAAGGTCGCGGTTATTTCTCATCTAAGAACTCGTTTGGGAGAGAAATTTATAATTCAATCCGCAATTAATCTTCATTACTTTTCATTAATAAAGTTTAACAAAAACTTTTTTGATAGCTACGCCCTGTTAATTTTCGGGTGTATTTTTTCTTTCTTTCTTTTTTTTTTTACGCTGGACAGATGGCAAGCATCACATTCGAGTACGTATCTCTTCGCAAAACATTTGCACTACATCAATTATCAAACATTTGACTTCAACAAATTTAATGAAGGCACGACTGTATGGTAGAATCAAGTTTCGAACGGTCTTGGATCGATCTTCTGATTAAACAAATTAAAATGTGTGAATTTCGTGTTCTCTTCTGAATGTAATTTTTATCATATATTAAATAGATTTAATAAAAAAAACCAATTTAGTATGATCTTTTTAGAAATAAAGAAATAAATAAAACTAGAATTCGTTGTTATTCTTCGAGTTCTGGAATCTCGTTGTCATTCTTTTGGGATCACATGGGATTCTAACTCATTTCCCTCATTCGCCATAGTTATACATTTCGGCTAGTAATAAAAAAATTATAAATACATTCCTTACTAAAAGAAAATTTAAATTATTTCCAATTGCATGAATTGTTAACATTAATTTCTAAAAATCAAATCATCAAATTTTAAAATTAATATTATCCGAGAGATTTATATGTAAATATTAGAAAGCAAATTATATAATTTTGTTGCATTTAAAAATCAATTTTTTTTTTTTTTTTTTTTTTTTTTTTGCCTTAACAAGTATTTCATCGAAATCGGTTGACATGCGTTGTGACTTACGGCATCTTACAAGCCCGCTGACAGCTATCTGTCAGCGATTTCAGCCGAAGGAGCGTCTCTTGTTTTGCCAGTAGCGCCAACTAGGTCCAAGAGTACGACATAGCTACTTCATGCGTCACAATCGCTTGCACAACCCTTTTTTACAGAGAAACACATTGATACACCTCACAGATAGAACACAGAAGAACAACCATGCCCGAATCGGGACTCGAACGCGGGATGCCCAGATAACGGGAAAGACGCGCTACCCCTATGCCAGGACGTCGGCAACTGGTCGACATAATACTAATAACGCTGAAATAATCGCCGATGGCGAGCATTAATAAGATTACTTAGTCGTGTCTGTAACCTCAACGTATATATCTTATTACATCAAAACCATACTATTTTTTATTATATTATTTTGAATCATAATTGGGAAATAATGATAGAACTTTCTGAGTGGTGGGCTAAACTTCTAAGTGGCGAAATTAATTGGCAAATGCCCTTGTTTATCGGAAATTTCGTTTAATAATCTAAAACATATACCGCTGTTTTGTTCATCCATGCTAAAACCAATGATTCTTCAATATTTTTATTTTCTTTAACTTATCTTTTTCAACTATTTCGATTTTTAATCAAAATTAATCGATTTACTTTCATTTTACTTCATATTATTCAATCCATCCCCCCCCCCCCAAAAAAAAGTGTTGCTCCATACTTTTTAGCTGAGGTACGCATACAAATACTAAACGTGTAAGCCATTGCTAAATGACGATTCACGAATTCGGCCTGTTTTAAGGTCTACATAAGCATTTTATATATAGAGAGAGATGTTTTAACCTTTTAAAATTAGGTACTTGACATGCATTAAGACACTGAGCACCCAATTACATATCGCCCGTTTTCTAGCTATAATGGATGTCTTTTATTTCCAAATGCTTTAAAAGTCATCCCCTCCCCTCTCTTCAGTGGCGTGATTTCTGATTCAGAAGCTGAGATTTTGGCACAAGGACACAAAAGCCCTGTTCTTTATTAGTATTCCAAAAGCTCTGCCAATTTGTCCCATGTCCGATTTGTGTCAAGAGAAATCTAGACTTTTGAAATGTTGGAAAGGCGATTATAGAATGAAGTGCATTCACAGCCGTCGGGCACTGCACACATATAGCCCCATTCAGACGACCTGCAACCTTACAGATTCGGTCATAAATCTATCAACTGACCAATAGTTGGACCAACCTCGCCTGTGGAAGGCTTTCGGAAATTTCCCGCAAATTGTCAGTAAAATGAACAGACATCAAAGAACCCCAGAAAACCACAAGAGAGGGGAAAGAGGTCAAAATGTGCCAGATTCAAGGCGGACACAGGTCGTAGGAATAAGGCTTATCTCCGACATTCAGCAAAAGTATCACAATTGATCTGTTGGGTACCCAAACTAGGTGGGAAGTATACATGCAGTAACCAGTTGTAAACAATGAGCTCAACAGCGCTAATTGGTCTTCTGACATTTTGTCGGTAATGTTTGTTGGATATAAATCAGTTGTGTGCACCGGGGATCTAAATAGGCTTCATTGTTTTTTATTTTAGAAAGAAACAAGATATTTTAATATTATAAAAAAACCTAAAGTAGTTTTAAAAAAAAAATACAAAACCACAATTTTGTCATAAGGCGAATGGAATAAAATAAAAATTTAAAGAGAGAAAATTTGACAGCTGTTCTTTCTGCCAAAATCTGCAACATAAAAAAATTTAGGAAGTTATTTTAATTACAAAAAATCTCACAAAGATTTTCTAAATAACTTATAAATAAAATTAATTCTTCTTTTATTATTAGTTAATACTTGATTATTTAAAATTCCTACTCACGCATTCATTTGGAAACATAAAAATATTTCTAGTTACGAATAGGATAGGAAGGACTTTTTTCAATAAATAATAATTTTAAAAAATTAAAGGACTTATTACAGATAATCTCGTTCACTTTTTTTTATTACAATGGGAAAAAACATATGTAAAATCAATTCAAAAAGGTAATGCTCAAATTTATGAACAGAAGATTTATTACACGGAATTTTTTTAATACAATAAAAATGATAAAACACCTTTGTTAAAAATTTCATCTTCAAAAAGTGAAAGAATTATTTGATTTTGAATGAAAGGATGTTTTTGCGCGAAATAAGTCCAATGAAAATATAACAAAGGATGATTACGCATCACTAAATATCTTGATTTCTCTACAAAAACATTCGCATTTTTTTTTTAATTAAGTGGTGAGAAAACTTTACAATAAATGAAATGTAACAAAATTTTCCTCAAAATATGAACGTGAATTCGTAAATTAAAAAAAAAAAAAAAATGCAATTTTTTTTTCCTGTTTATTATTCGTGCTATGCTTATACCTGGTTTCCTGTTATGGTTTTTTTTTTTTGACACGATTTTCTAAAAATAAAACATTTACGGCATAACTTTGATAAATACATCCAAAATGCAGAAATTAATATTTTAAAATTTTGCTTAGAACCTTTTTTGAAAAAATGTTTTACAGATTTTCTCATTTCCATTGTGAAAAAAGTGTTTTACAAAAATCTAATTTCCATTGTGAAAGTAATTCAGGCAATTAAAGAAAAATGATTTCTTTAATATTTTTCCAATTAACGAAACGAAACCTCTTAACGAAAATTATTCCATCATTAAAGTAAAATGTATCTGTTTTCGAATTAAAATAGAAGAATTGAAAATAGCGCGTAATATTTTCAATACGATTTTGTGAGTGTTTGTTTACACCTTTTGAAGTAATCATAAACATTTCCATTTAAATTTAAAGCCATGGAAATTTTTTTCGTTCTTAAATGGAAGATGAGTGGAACACATTTTATAAACTCGGTTCTTAAAAAAAAATATCATTATAATATATAAACATATTTCGGGGAGAGATTTCGAATATTCTGCACCGGAAACATCCCTAAGTACTTTCAAAATCTTCAATTATTTTTTCACCGAAATAAATAAACAAATAAATATAATGGGCACTTCAAAAATGCACAGGTGTGACTCATTTCTTTCCGTAACTGAAATCCTACTTCAAAGCAAACCACTTAACAAACCTACCTGAGGTAAAGATTCCCTACCACAAGCTGAGTTTACCATTTAAGTCATGTACGCTGCAAGTCCAACATCTATGCTATATTATTCTGGTAATATTCAACACTATTTTTCTCCAGTATCCTTACAGTACAGGCCATACTTTAGTCTGAATTACAAAGGCTAAGGGGGGAGGGCAGATGAAGGTACAGAACTGCCCCCCTGTGGTCCACATATTTTACGGCCTATTATCACGGCTCGGGGTATACCTTGTAATAATTGGTTCCTTTAGAAATCGGAACCCCAAATCGTAAGATGTCGAGTGTTGTTGCTGTTACAAAGCGTAGTGTGAATGATTTTGCGGCTGACTGAATCTTTTTACAGCTATTCTTCAAGTGGAATTGTGTCAAACTCGAAAAGATGCCTGTGTTATGGATGCATTTTATTCAATCGAACTGGGATAAAAAAAAAATTTTTTACAAAAATGTGAAAAAAGTGCTTTTATCCAGTATCGAGTAATAGCAGCTGAAAATTCTGAAAAGGTCTCATTATGGTTGTAAGATTGAGTAACAGTAAGATATAAAACCTTTCATTATTTTTTTTTCGAAAAAATATGTAAAATTATATTCTTGATGTATACGACTCATTATCAGAATTAAAACTCAAACTAAGATAATGAAATTAGTTAGTTCCAATAAGTTATCAAATAACTAAGATCTAAATTGTTAGAGAAAGAAATATAGTTCCAATTAGAAGCTTTAATGATGTACAGAATTGTAATTTATGTTATTTGTCAATAAATACATTGCTGAAAAACTTGCGAAATTTAGAATTATCCCGCTTTTTGGCGTCGTAGCGATGGGGGCGGGGGAGCAAAGATTATATATGTAATGATATTTTAAACTTTTAATTTCAATTTAATTAATTTCCAAGATTTTATCTTAATTTAGCCCATAGTAACTTCATTCTAAAATATTCTCTTATTTCGTGATCCAATTCCACTTTCTCTACTTAATTAATTCAAGAGAAGCTTTATAAAACTGCTGAATCGACTAACCGCCGATACATTCACACGCTCGGCGTGAAGGGGTAAAAAATGTCCAGTAAGCACATTCTTTCTTAAAAGATCCCTGTGTTTCCCTTACATGTGATTGACATGCGCCAGAAATCGTTATCAGAATCTTATTAATATATTAGCACAATGAAGAAATATTTTCCCTATCAAAATCTAAGGTTATATAAGGCGAGGGATAATTTATTTCGGCCCTTCTTCCCCACTTCGGCTTTTGTACTGCGCTGTGGCGGACGTCTTGTCCGCGTCTCTGCTTGTAAATAATTATGCTTTCCAGATGGATTAAAAAGAATTTAAAAAGATAAAAAGTCTCTTCACAGTCTTCAAACTGCATCCTGCTTCACAACAAATAATGTTACAGATTTAAAAAGCCGACAGGATTCCCATAATTGTTACATATTATATATATATATATATATATATATATATATATATATATTCAAACAAAAATTTCAATCAATGGAAACAAGAATTTTAGTATGTTGTCGATTATAGAAAAAGAACTAAATAATGGAAGAAAAATAAGGCGTTACAAAATCATATTCGATCATATTTAATCTATTGCAAAAAAATTATATTCATGCCTATTTATCAAATCATAATCTTAATTAATTCAAGAACAATTGTTATTTTATAAAAAAAATTAAAAAAAATTGTAATAATAAATTATTTAAGCATTTCCTCTAAACAGAATTCAAAAAGTATAATAATTTGCCGTGCAATGCTTTCTAACAAATTTGTTTCTTTAATTCGATGTTAATTTGCCTCTTTCACTACTATTTTATAACATTTAGTTTATCCTAAATGATAAAAATTTTGTAACGAGAAAACGTTAATGATGCAGAAAACAACAACTACTACTACACCTATTTATCATAGGCTACATGATAAAATTTCATTTAATCTGTAGCAAAGCATGTAAAATTCTGGAATATTAAAAATGCAATCGTTTCTTTATTTTGTATTTTCTTTAGTTTAAATGCGCAAGATTCTAATACATTTTTATCCGACAACTGTTAAAGAGCTCTTAAGAACATATTTTAAAAAGTATTCGAAACTTATTTAATTTTAAGAAGGAGTTTGTAGATTCAGCATTTTAGTGTGGTGGAAAAAATAATAGCTCGAATTAAATTAGAAATTAAAGATACAGAAAAGATGGAATTTGAGTGATCAGGAATTATTTTAAATGCAATGTAGTTAGAAACTATAATATATATGCATTAAAATAATTAAAAATGATGTTAATGTATAAATACGTTTCAAGATGGTTAACAATTATTTGAAAATTTTAGTAAAATAATTTAAATTAAAATAGCGTTTTTAATACATTCTGCTTATTTTACACAAAATATCGCACGAAACGCTGACCTGTAAATAATTTCGTAATCCTAATCAGTGGGAAATACGTAAACTCAGTACAGCAATATTAGAATAGTCAAAATAAAATATAGTAGACTCCCGATTATCCGCACCTGCCGCACTACGTTTTTTTTTTTTTGTTGTTGTTGTTGCTTCTAAGCAAAGAGAAAATGCTTCCAAAGCAAGAAGCAAACACAAATGACTGATTTCTTCAAAAAGGTGTAGTTTTACAGTTATGCTTTTGTAATTACATAATACATTACAGTATTAAAACAGTACACATGTATTAATTTTTCTGTGTATCCTTGACGCCTCTCGTAAATACAAAGCACTTTTTTGTTTTCATCAACAAAATGCATTTTAGGTTAGTTTTGAGTGATATACTAAAATATTAAGCGTTAATTAAACATTTCCTGCTGTTTATTTTACGTTTTATTGTACATAAAACGATTTTTTCAAAGTTGGAATGACTGTTTTCTCTTTTGCTATACCCGTTTTTAGCTTTTTTTCGGATTATCTGCGATTTTTGTTATCCGCTGCGGCCGCGCCACCCAATTCCGCGGATAATCGGGGGTGTACTGTAGTCTAGTTTTTCCAACTATTTTAGTATTTATGAGTAAGAGCTGCTTTTTAAGAAAATCTTTCTTTAAAAAATTAATTTACAAAATAGGTATCTTGTGGTATAGAATTTGCTTAAGTTTAAAATTAAATAATGCAATCTGATTTTTTTTTTTTTTTTTTTGTAACTTAGTGATCACAAAAGAAAACTTTAAACAAAAATGGGGCAATAACCTCCACCCTTTTCCTCAATCAAAAGGGGGATAAAATGGGGAGGGACTTGAAGCTCTTCTATAATCTCGGAAACCCTAATCTATTCTAAACAGTTCACTATGTTTAATTTTTTACTATATCGAATTTTATATCAAGTCCATCAATCTTTTGGATTAACAGAAGTGGTAACCGCTGCATCTGAGAACCGTTTTCCCAGAAAGCCACGCGACTTTCTGTCAACAAACGATAAGCATTCATTGAAAGAGCTTAGATAACCCACCATAACATGACACGTGCATCGCCGTGTGGCACGTGACTAACTGAATAAAGTTGCGCATGCCTTGCGCTTTTCATTAAATCTGCGCCCTAAATAGATTCCTTGTAAGCACAATTTTAATAATAAATAATTTCTGCAATTATTTCATTCATGTTCTTGTTACAATATGTGACATTCACCATATATACAAATTTCATTTTTTTATAACGAATGAAGCCTTTTTGTCAATTTACTGATTATCATTATTTTTGACACGGCTTTTGATACTATATTTCAGGCCAATATGATTCAAATCAGATTACACTAGAGACCCTTTTAACAGAAGTCATTTATACAGAAACATTTTATCAAAATTGTTAAAATGTTTTAACATTTTATCAAAAAGTTAAAACTTAAAAAAGCAGTTTTCTCACCAATTTTAAATATTTTCTTTTTTTCATATTTTTAAAGAATTTTGCGAGCACATTTTACACCTACAATTTAATTTTAGAATTATTTTATGCATTTACCTATTGTGTGATGAGGATATAAATATTTTATCTTTGTATTAACACGATGGAATTTTTTGTAATAGTAATCATCCTTTTTATTTTAGTTTTTTCAAAAACATTTTGATTTTTTATTTCACACACATTTTATTTTCCGTGCACATGATAAGCGTACACGAATTAAAAAATTAGAAGTTAGTTCACAAAAATTCGATGATATTGTCAGAGGAATCCAAATTGGTACATTGAATCAAATACTGACCTTTAAAATGGAACATTTTACTTAACTCCATGAGATTTGTATAAAAGTTATTGATTTATAGATAAATCTTGTTGTTGCAAATACCACAGCACGTTTGCGCAAAATAAAACATTCACTCATACAGACCATCTTCAATAATAACAAAATAGTTATAAAGGAATTCTGAATTCTCAAACTACAAAAAGCAGCCGTGCACATTTAAAAGATGACTAACTTTTGACTCTTAAAAGATAAATTCGACTTGGCCATAATAGACACATATGCACCTAAATGAGTTGCACACATCTTTTGTGTCTCTGTCTATTGAAATATGATGTATATCGTGACAGAGACGAAACATAGCACACCTGTGGACTTGACAATATCCCGTTTCCGCATTCATTTCATCTTTTGGCTAGGAATACACAGGTACATAACTCATATCTGGAAAGAACACCGTCTGTCACCGCTTGTTCTCATCTGTTATCATAGAGTGACTTATTTTCACACAAGGGCAAGTAACTTTCAAACGGGTACAATGGAAGAAAACTTCCTACCAGTCATCATTAATCGTGAGACGACTTTTAATTTCTGGGTTGGGAAAGTACTACTTTAAGAAATACATAATTCATTTTTCAGGAAAGGAAGAAAATCTCCTACCAATGCTGAAGGTCAATAATAATTGTGGAAGGTCTTTTTGTTCTCACTTGGAAAAGTAGCATCCAAAAAGATACATAATTCATGTTTCTCAAAAGGAAGATGACTTATGGTCAACATCCATCACCTCCCATTCCATGAGAATGACTTTTCAGAGGGTTTCTCATATTCACCCACAACAGGCATCTTTTGTGCAAGTACAGTTGGAACACTCCCCTTTTTGCAATCCATACCACTTAGTTCTGAACAAGCTATGCACACCTGTGAACCCTTTGGAACATATCACTCTCTCTCCCTTTTGTTCACTTCCCCTAGTAGAGAAAGTAAGGGTGGACGGGGCATTTGATATTTTGTCCCAACATTATCTTGTCAAGTTGCTCAGCAGGACATCGCAAGGGGTTGGCGCATTTTTTGTTAAGGGTCATGAGATCTTATAAAACCTTGTAAGGGTATGAAATTTAATTTTCTGCTTTTGTGAATCTTACTAAGATCTTAGAGTTCCGCGATTGCTCTTAAAATTTAATCGACAAATTCCAGTCTTAGAAATAGAGGAAAACTCCTATCATTTCCGAAAAATTACAAAACTAAAATTCAAAGCAAGGAAGAAACAACGACAAAACAAAGAATTTTTAAATTACGATTTATATTATAAAATTAATTTTGAGGCTAACTCACACTGTCGGAGAGATGACACAAAATAGAAGGACTTATCCATTCTGAGAGCTATTGGGAGGAAAGAAATGACAGAAGAAAGAAAGAAAAGAAAATAGGTAATAGATATATGCCAATCATCAATTGGTAACGTTTTATTACACTGAGTTTCATGTACTCTAGGGATAACAGTTTTCTTGTTCTATAACACAATTACAAATACTTGCATCGTAATGCAGCAAATAGAGCTACTAAAAGTATTTATTACTCACTTTTAAGTGCTAAGAGTATTTAAAAAAAGAAAAGAAGTATAAAAAAAGTAGCACTTAGTTAGTTCGACCACAATGTTCAAATTCAAATAAGTTAAATAGTATTGAAAAATGAAGTTAATTTAGACATGTCAATGTTTAATGAAATTATTTAAATCAGCACAATTGCAAATTTCAGTCGCCTTAATTTAGATTTCTTACAAAGTTGTTCACATTTTTATCCAGTTCTTTATGAAAAGTTTGGAGGAAAATTTCTGAAACATGACTTATAAGTTATGTAAATTATTTTTACTTCAAATCTGTCATTTAGATATTATATATTTGTGCATCTCACTATTGCGTTATACATTGAAAAACATTTCAAATTACGTCATGATTAAAATAAAATTTTTTGTCTCATTTTACAAAATAGAACTCCCTTAATGACGCGCAGCAAAATAATGTTATATATTCAATTGATCCACTAATGAGTAAATTAACTAATATAATATGAAATTAGGCGAAGAATTTAACAAAAAATAAAACATCTGCGTAATAGAACAATGCATTCACTCAATATTAATATTCTGAGCTGGAAATTTAATATTCCCTCTTTATTTTATATAATATGCTTTTACAGAGAATATTTGATATTGACACGAAACTCTGCAATTTCAAATTGCATTCTAACGTTATCTATACGAAGTTAATTTCATTATATTATCTAAAAAAAATAAAAAATAAAAACAAAAAAAAACATTGTTTAAACCACAAAAACCGCAAAATATAGAGTAGGGAAGTACGATCGTAATTTGGCGCCTCAAAGTATGTGGAAACCTTGAAATTCTTTGCAATGTTGGGTGTCAACCTGAAAAAGGATGGATACAAGCCTATAGCTCATTTTACTTGTCAGTGCGTTGGAAAATGAAAAATTATGGCGTCAGTGCCATTTTAGAATGACACTGATTTTGTAAAGTTATCAGTTTTGAATTTACTAAATAAACTAAAAATATATTATCAGTGGGATTCAGTTGAATCGAAAATAATGTTTTCTCTTAGGAAGAAATGCTTGCATAAAACTAATTTTAGTAATATATTTTTTTTTTCTTTCAAATCACTGTCTTAATATGAGAGTATCGTATAGAAGAAGTATTAGTTAAAAATACTTCTATGATAATATACATTTTCCAACAGTCATAATAATAACTATTGTCCAAAAGAAAGGAAAAAAATATGATATTTTAGGATTTAAAAAAAAAAGGAGGAAAATTATTATTTTTTTTAAAAAGCAGAAAAAAGAATTTCGATCTTGAATAAAAGAGTATAACTTTCAACATATTTTAACACATGTTGATGCTTATTTAATATTATACCAACAGTAACGTCTTTTATGAAGAAATAATGCACATTTATTATTTATTATACTAGTTTTTTAAGTGATTATACAGGAAAATTTAAGCTCATTTAATAATACAAAAAAAAAAAAAAAAAAAAAAAGAGTAAACGTAAGAGTAAAAAGAGAAAACTAAAAGAGTAAGAGGCATTTCATTATTAAATAAAATGTGATAAATAAAATGGTACTCTTCGTTGTTAAATAAGATAAGGCAAATGAAATATTCTCGACTTAAAATTTTGTTTTCCCACCAAATTGTTATGCAAGACAACGCTTATTCAATGTTAATCAAGCGCATTAACAAATTTCATACAAAATAGGTATTTATTTAAAATAGAAATTTATTTTTTATTAAATGACGTTGGCAACTTACTTAATACTCTAAAAACACACAATAGCTTTAATTAATAAATGAGAAAATTGTACTAATAAAAAGATCATCTGATAATAGGATTTTAGAAATGTTTAATATTTAGTAAATTATACTGAGCTTGTGTACATTAAAAAAAATAATGAGATGCTATAATTATTTTAATAATATTACGAACAATCCAAATTTAATCACTCACCTTCCAGTCCAATCACAGTTGTCTAAATTAGGCCCACCGCCTTCACAAAGTGATGTAAACAACAAAAATATGACCGGATAAATAAACAGTTTCATGATGAAGGAAATATTTCATCAACATTTATCCATCAGCTTAATCACAACTCTAAATGTCTCCAACATTTTTTTAGATAAACACATTCACAACACGATCATAGTGAACACGTCCTTTCAATTTTAAGCCGCATTTTCAAATTGATGCACATTCTCATCGAAGTAAATTTGATGATGCAATAAATTATTTATTAACTGCAAAATATATATATATTTGCAGGTAAGACGTCCAGTATTGAAAAGATTCACATTTCTGTTTTACTACGGAGAAGTTCACAAAAGAAAAACAATCATATTGCGAAAAACCTGTGTCCTGTAATCAGGTGCGATACGATCAGGTGTTTTGACTTCAACCGGAACTGGTCCCACCGCTACAAGGCTGGGATGCGGTATTGTAATGATGGGGAGTAAGGAACATCTCCCCAAGCGGGTCAAAGTGAAACGCAGGTTGCTGTAAATAAAGTTTTGTCGCCAAGCTAAGCCAAGGAGCTGTATCTCTTAAGAATACGCGCCAAATGTTTTTTCAGTCGTCAAACGCGGAGCCATTTAATAGTCGTCAAACGCGGAGCCATTTAATAGAAAAAGTTTCATTTGCTCAAGATGTTGTTATTCGAAGCAGATGAATACGAATTGAAAATTATATTAAATAAATAATAAATGAATCTTGTTTATATATGAGATTCATTAGTTTTCGAAAAAGGGAAATATTTATTTTATTCCAAAATTGTGTTCAGAAAGGGAGGTATTAATACTGTCTATAAAATAGTATTTTATCAACCGATATCTGTAAATAATATTTCTAATAAACAGTTTTATCTGAAAGAAGGGGAAAAACAGAATCACAAAAATATTTATTTTGTAGGATATTTATTTAAAATGAAAAGATTTTTTTAATTCTGATAATTGATTTTTTTTACAATAAATAAAATTTTAAGGAATTTATAATAAATTTTATATTAACATAAATAAATTACCATTTTTTGGGAAGTTTCAATATATCATTCTCAGATCATGCCTGCAGTTCTTCAGATAATCGTTTTTTTTTTTTTTTTTTTTTTTTAATTAGCGAATTTTAAAAAGAATGGAAAAGATGATATTTAGATGGAAAAATCACTATGACTTACCTATCGGAGATTGATGATCATATCTTCCAAAAACTGTTATCTCACAAAAACGGTTTTTGTTTCATTTGAAAAAAAAAATTATATGATATTAATTTCATTTCTGTAAAATGTTTCTTTTTATAAATGTTATACGCAATTTGTAACAATTTTTAATGTTATGAAATTCACCCATATTCACCGAAACATTCTTTCGCTTGCTATTGTCAATATTAAAATTAAGATTTATAAAAAGATTCTTCTTTCAGACAGTATTTCGAAGTACGATTTTCATTACCGCTTTTATTTTGTATAATATAAACTTTTTAATTTGCACGCATTACAATTTGTTTTGATATATTTAATGAAATTCATGTTTGTCGGGTTTCATCAAGTACAAGATGAATTTTAAAAAAATAGGTATTCTACTTTAATATTTAAGCCCCAAAAGTCAATAATCTGGGTAACAAGCTAGTTTCAAAAAGCGGCTAAAAACTAAATTGTAAGAACTAAATTTTTTAAATAATCAGTCGCATTACTAAAGTTACATAAATGATTTTACCGCTAAGGAAGGAAAGGTAAGTTCCATGGAGAGTAAATTGAATAATAATAATAATTATTATTATTATTGGAAAAACGCATTTTTATAACGATTTACCATCTGAGCACAAAAATAACAATATTAAAAAAAAAAAAAAAAAAAAAAAAAACCTTTTAAGCTAAATTGAATCTTGTGATAAAAAAGATTCAACTAATTTTATCACCTAATATTATTATTTGATATTCCCTGGTAAGCAGACAAGAGGCCGCCTCGGATGCGATTACTAGTGATCCGCCGAATTCCTCGGAGTAAAAACTTCGTTCCAACATTTAATCATAATAAAATAAGTAAATAAAAGTACACCAATACATTTACAGATGTTTCAAAAGAATTCTTAGTTAGGCTTTCAACAGTTTCAAATGAACAATAAGTTAAGATTATTACTGATATTAATGTTAAGAGTGATAAGTCTTCATTCTCGGATCATTATTAAGAAAATAATAACTAAATAATTCATATTTATATATAGTACAAATGTGGATTACATGTACATGTAATGTTTGCACATGTGCATTAACACATGTACAAACATTACATGTTTATACATGTAATGTTAGGAACGGGTTCATTTTAAGCATTCATTTTATATTTATGTTATGTTTTTTGATGTAACATTTTTTTTTAAATAAAATTATTTCTATTGTAATAGCTTTTTTGAAATTTGTTCAATGATTATTGTAGATATTAAAAATCGCCATTACCATATTCCATCAAAGACATGGTTTTTATTATTATTATTATTATTATTGATTTTGAAATTGAATATTTTTTGTAGTAATTTTTGTAACAAATGTTTTTTAATTAAAAATATTCTTTCCGACTTTTTCCTAAATAATTTCATAAATTGCGATACAAATGGTTCACTATAATTATGTTTATTTCATGAAAAATTATAGGGACCTTCACTTGCTTGAATGTATTAAATATGTGTTGAGATTGCAGAATGTTTTTGTAATGTTCTTAATGTGTTGAACCTCATTTCCTTCCATTTTCTCATCTTTATGATGTATATTATTTTATTCGTTATTTTATAGTAAATATTATATTTGTTCCATGCTAAAACGTGCAAAAAAATGAAAGCGAAGTAGATGTAATTTTCCTGAAATATTTGGAACACATCTTTTTAAAAAAATTATTCTTTTCTTCCTTACAATCACAAATTATTTTGATACTTATCATCTTGGTTCCTCGGTAGTATAGTGGTAAGTATCCCCGCCTGTCACGCGGGAGAGTCACCGGGGAGATTTCTTATTTTCTCAGAAATGCGTGCTTTTATTTAACTTGATTTCTCTCATTTAGCAAAAATTGAATTCCGTTCACTTTCTCATGCGCTTGAATTTTGAAATTTTGCATAGCAGCGTAATCTTGATAAGATTTCACCATTTTTCAATTAAATATTGATTCTTCACAATTGGGGCCGTAACCAAACAAATTTAAGAACGATTGATAAAGGGATTCTATAATATATATATATAATTACGAATTTAAGACTAAAAAATATAAAAGGTTTCTAAGTTTTTCTAAATTTTTTTTTAAATTAGCACATTAAATAGTAAAATATTATTTATTTAAAAAAACTCAGACTTGGGAAAAGAAGAATATAATGAAATATAAAAAGAAAATGAAATCATAATGTGTAGACGAAAATTACAAAATAGACATTAACATTTTAAAAATTATTCTGAACGAGATTAAAACTTCATTTTACGGAAAACATTTCAAGAAACTCTTTACACTATTAAAATATTGTTTTGGTCCTCGAATTTTTGGTAAAATGTATGTTACTTTACTTTCTATTGCACTGATAAAAGCGTATTTTTATATAATGTATTATTATTTCTTTTTTATTTAGATTAATGTCCTGTTTTAAACCTATATGAGAAACATTTTAGACTTAGACGTAGAGTCAACAATCCAACTCCAAATTTTCATACCAGATCCAGGGGAGAAGTTTTGAGGCGAGCTTAGATTTAACATACACCAGATTCCCCCCTGCCTCACCACATCCAGTAGACCTTTGATGGAATCGGGACTAGAGCCACAACTCTTCAATTTCGATTTCGAGATTTACGCATCTATTCAGGAAAATTCCTTGACATCTCTAAAAGAAGACAGTAATCAGCAAAAAATTAATTCTCGAATCTTGGGTTATTTTCTTTTATAACAAGGCATGGATAATTTTATATACAAGATGATTCAAAAATCTGTCAGAGATTAGACATAGTCATTTTTACAATAGAACATGGGATCTAAAACTCATTTTGTGATCTCTACAGAGGGCTCTAAGTCAGTGAATTAAATAAAAGAAAAGGATACGCTAGATAAAGAATGTAATCCAAGTTTAATGAGATACAAAATAACATAATTTCGCTATTGTATTAAAAACAGCATCAAAGGACTATGCAGCATAACAGATATAATGACTATTAGAATGTAATATCAACAACAAAATTTTGTATTTATTGTAACTATTTATAAGATTTGCTTTCAAGAACATCTTATGATTTATTATTGTATGTGCTATATAAATTTGAACTGAAATAAACGTGTTGTACACGCTATTCAGTGTATCCTTTTCTTTTACTTAATTCACTGGCAACTTTTTCCCTATAACAAAAGTTCTTTAAAATTATCTAATTTATTTTTGAATCTCCCTGCATGTATAAAAGGAGTTAAATTACTATAAGAAATTATATATTATAAGAAATAATAATAATAATAATCTTTAATCAAATTTTGATCGCGTAACTATTGTCTCAATTTATTTTTTACATGTTATAAAACATCTTACAAGAAAATTTTAAAAGTGGTGTAAACTCAAATTTGTTTATATTCAGATATTGTAAATCCCGCATCTTAAATTCAAAATGAAATATTTAGGTATTAAAGAAATTTTTAAATTCAAACTAAAATATATGCAATTTTCAAAATTATATTAGATTAAATATAACTAGTTTATAATTAATATAAACTAGTTATATTTAATAGTGTAATGTGTAAATATAACTAGTTTATAATTAATATAAACTAGTTATATAAATGTGTAAATATGGAAAGCATATGTGAATTCTTTTTAATAATGCACTGAATTTTTCTGTCAGAAAAAAATGAGATTTTAAAATTATTTTTCACAGCATTTTGGGGATATAAATTATAATTTTTTTCTAAATTCCCACTCTGACTTGTTTCTCTTTCTCCATATTTTTTTCACTCTATTTTCTCCACTGAGTTGAAACCTCCATAATTTGCCAAATCTTGCAACCCTTCTTCAGAGCCCAGCACGGGGTTAGGCGGAGCCCGTGTTGGCGCCAAATTTCATTGGTCCAAGGCTCCATCTCGGCACGCGTCTAATTTCCGAGCTCGGAACGTGATATCCCCCTTTGGTTCGTTCCCTCCTACAGAATAAACGATTAAGAAACGAGTTTTCCCCCACTCTGCACCTCTGTGCTTTATGGTTTTTGCACTAGGAATATCTGCTTTTGGGGGATGATTATCTGTCCAAAATATGCCCTTTGTAGCAAAGGCACGTACCTTTTCACTCAGTCCTTCCAGCGGGCTTTTAGAAGTCTAGATAGAGGCCTTTCCCTTTTCTTTTTCTTTTTGAGATGTGAGGACTGGCCTCTTCTTTTTTTGTGTGTGTAGCAATAAGGATATTAGGAAGTATGTTGTCTGAAGAAGTCCGTCTTTTATCATCATGTCCCAAAATCTGGTGGCGAAACATATGTCTCTTTCTGAAACTTTAAAAATGCAGGAATATAAAGTGTTTTATGTAACGGATACATAGATAAAGTTTTATTTCGCTTAATTTATGATAGAAAGAATATGATTTATTTTTCTACATCGGTGGCATACCAAAGGTAATGGCAACTAGGGTACAATATTCTTTTATGCATCCCCCCCACGGTTACAGTTAGTTTCAAAAAGTGAAATAAATATATTAACTTTTTTTTTTTTGGAATGTTCTCGAGGATTTATTCCTTTGCGCCCCCCCACCCCTATTTCCTCAAGAAATGGCAATCAGAACATCTAAACATCCGAGTAGCTATGCCTTGGTGTAACGGGAACCTTTTCTTTTTTATGTTATATAGATTCTTGTATTTATAACACTAATTGCTGAAAAAGTGCAAACAAATATTTTTTGTTTGAAAATATTGATTCGCCTGGACTAAGTCGGATTAAGGCTTCTAAGGACCCTTAAGCAATTTGAATTTCAGGGTTCATTTTCCCCTCCAAAAAAAAGACTAAATTTTTTTTTTTGGGGGGGGAGATTTTATTTTATTTTTTATATAAATAATTTTAAGTAACACATTTTTCAAACTAAAATAGCCTAAAACATTTCATTTCCTATCACTTTCTGAAAAATCATCGCATCTCTCTCTCTTTTTCTATATATATATATATACAGAGAGAGAGAGTATATACATACATATATAACTGAAATTAAAAGTAAATTCACATATTGATAATAATTTAATAGGATTAAAAAAAGGCTTCTAGAATTCTTACTTCATATTTTTCACTTTATTATGATGAACGAAGCGTTAATATACGGTATTCTGAAAATAAAAGTCTGAACACACACGGCGTTCGCGACTTCAGCTCATTCAAGAAATTTTCATGCGGCGGCGGGGAGAGGGAGGGCGAGGTAGTACCTTTGCGAGGGAACATCCGAGAAAATTTCACGAAGTCCACTCTCCTTGTTTTATTCTTATTATTTTGAATTGACTTCAGAACACAGTATTGATATCTGTATCAATATTCCATTGCGAACTATCATATTACAACAAAAGAATAACATTTAATTCCTAAATCAATTTCAACCGTTAAAGGCCGTTATTTGAGTCAGGTTTTGAGCCTTAAATATTCAGGTAGGAGACTGATATCTTACCATAAAGTCATTGAAACTTGATGACGTTTTGATACTGTATCAAATGATCATGGGTTAGAAAACAAATTCTACTGAAAGTCCGTTATTCTTGAGGTTGGCGTATATTAAATATCATATATTTATCGTAGATTAACAATTGTTAACTGCTTTACGTTGAAGCGCTGCCTGCGTCCTGTCATAGGGGTAGCGCGTCTTACCTTTGATCTGGGCGTCCTGGGTTCGAGTCCCGGTTTGGGCATGGTTGTTCTTCATCTGTTCTATCTGTGAGACGTGTGAATGTGCCCCCCCCCCTGTAAAAAGGGGTTGTGCAAGCGAATGTGATGCGTGAGTAGCTAAGACGTACTTTTGGCCTTATTTGGCGCTACTAAAAACAAGAGATGCTACCTTGGCTTCAAATCGTTGACTTCGTCATCGAGCTTGTCCATGGCAAGTGCCATTATAAACAACAACAACAGGATATACTGTTTTTTACACTAATAAATTACACTGTTTTTATAGTTAAATGTAAGCAGATTACGAAATAGCTTAAAAATTCCGAAAAGAAAAAAAAACGAAGCTCAAGAATTCCGGGTAGCCTAAAGGGAGGGGGGCGGCTCCAGGTCAATTTATTACTTTATCTGTTTAATATTTCGGGCCATGTCTATGATGTTCATAACATTTTATTTTACTGGACCAAAAACCATAATGAGAACAGAAATTATCTTCAATATGTAGACTTTATCAAACTCGCCTCCAGCGCGATTTCTCAAGATGCCGCATTTTTCTACCATCCTAGGTCATTTTGCAACTTTTTGCTCATATCAATTTCAGAGATTCCTTTTTTCCTTGGTGAAAGGCAGCAAAACGGAAGAATCTAATTTTCTTTTGTCTACATTTATATCGAAAAAGCGAGTCGAGTTTTATGTCGAAACAGGAGTGAAAAATTTGTGAAACTATAACAATTGCTGAACATGTTTACTGCCTGAGCCTAATAAAAACTTAAGCATTATTATTTTAAAAAAACCTTTCGGCAATGCGAATTTCGCAGCTCTCTTTTCCACACCCGAAATTAGATACATTTTTTATTAACTGTAATTTTAATGTAGCCAAGTTTTAAGGAACAAACATTACGATTAGTTGAAATAAATCATTTAATCGCGAGTCAAGAGAAGCATATTCCGATTTCCACTATAAAAATTTAAAATTTAAATTTAAAAACAATTTTAAATAAAATAGTGAAAAAATTGCAAAATATATTAGTGCAATCTAATTATTTATACGCTATGTTTTTCAGAACTGCCAACCTACCAGTCAGTCAATAAATAGAAAATTAATTAATTAAAATAAATTAGAAAAAATAAGCGAGTTTGAAAATACGAAGAAAAAGAAAATCCTGGAAATAATGATCTAATAATTAAACAATATTTCATTTTGAGTTTAAAATATTCCAGTATCTTTTCTTTTTAGATAAAATGAAATTAAATTTGAAGATTTCGAGCATTCGCAGCACCCCCAGTTCTGCAATAAAAGTTAAGGGACATCTATATAATGAAATATTTTGAATGTTTGATAATTCGGTTCTATCTGTGCCGTCTTTTATCATATACAACCACAAAAAAAAAAAAAAATAAATAACGTACCTGCTCTGTATTACGAGAAATTCTATACATGGGATAAAGAGAAGTATAATGTAAAGCACATGCTAATATTTACTTCTGAACAGGCATGGTAATGGCCAAAATTAAAAATATAATATTTTTACCAACGTTTCAGACCCCTCTTTTCGTTTTGATCGCTCAAAGGTATGCACAAAATCGACACAACCGAAATTTTGATTTATATTTCATTTTACCTTAAGCTCGTGCTTTAATGCAGAAATCTGATTTTCATGACTAAATTCTGTAAATATTAATCACATTTTGAAAATTGTCTGAATATCTTTAATATGCAACTGCAGAAGTTTAGTTTAATTATATTAACGTCCCGTTTAAAAGCAACACTAGGGCTATTTTGGGAAGGATCTCGTAATTTTGAACTGCGGGAAGATGGCGAGGACGACACCTGAGCTGGCACCCCCTCTCCTAACTTCCACATCACACCAGCGGGAGGACATTTGGCACCGACAGATTTAACGTACATCAGACCTGTTTACACGACGGTTTCCCGGTGGAATCGAGTTTAGAGACTGAAACTGTCCAGTCCCAAGGCCAAACCGGAGTCTCCGGTCAGACAACTAGAAATAGTTCCGGCCTTTGTTTTTATCACTTTTTTTTATCCTTATTTCCTTGTATTAGTTATCTTTTACCGTTTTGGTATGATGTTGCCGGGCTGAAATCAGATATAGATATATATATAATATAAGTTTAAATGTGTTGATCGAATTTAACAACTATCGTATTTATTTTTCAGTATTAGTACTCATTAGAAACATTCTTAGAAATGTTCCATCTTAGAAGGTGTATTCATTTATCAAATATATGATGTTATGTTTATATGTTCACTGTAAATAAGGAATTTTTTTCGAAAGAGCATCGTTGAATACAATACTTTAAAGAATTTAATAGCGTACATTCACAGTGCAACTTTGCTTCCTGAATTTTTGTTGAAATTGTATAACATTAAACCTGTTTCCGATTTATTTTGGCAATCCTTGAAGTGATTTTGAAATTATCAGTGATAATACTTATATTTAATTTCAGAATTTTTTTCCTTCTAAAAAATAAGAATAATACATTTTCACAAGAATTTTTAGTATACAAGTAGAAATATGTCCTCGAGGATCATTTCGTCATAGAATTGTTTCTAAAAGCTGATCTATTAAATTCTAAAATAAGTCATCTATTTTAATTTTGTTCCAGAGAGACTTTCTTAAAATTTCTAGTTTAGTTCATTTTAACAGTTGTACCTATATGTAGTCCATCCTGTATTATATTCTTTAATTCACAATTTTTATTTGACCATTTTAAACAAAATAGTCACGATTTTTCTTCCTCAAATCGGAATTGCCTTGAAAAGATCGACAGACCTTTTGGACGAATAACGATATTTGACAGGAAAAATCAATAGTGTTACTTGGCCAATCAAAAGCAACAAAAATATTTGACGAAATTCCAATTTTAGCCAATCAGCAACAATAATGGCCTTTATTGAAAACCAATCATTAGTTGTTGTCCTACTAAAAAAGAAAGGACTATAATCATGTATATCTACTAATATTTGTGAAACAGTAGTAAATCTTTTGGGAATGCTGTAAGTAATTTTCAGCAAAAAAGGCAATGCTATATCTCTCGACACTGAACTTCGAGGTAGGAATTGTAGTCTTTCTTCTTCAATTTAACAAACATGCGATTAAATTTTCATTTTAATGAATATGCGAAAAAAACATGCTACATAATATTAGATGAAACATTGAAAGTAATTAGAATTTTATTTCATATGAAAGTATGCAACAAAAAACTAATAAAATATTATCACAATTAGGGAAAATTTTTTACAGCGATTAAAGTGATTTCATTAATAAGATTTCTTTTTCTTTCTAAAATTTAAAATGATGCACAAATCGTATTTGTACAATAGCATATTTTAAAGTTACGGCAAAAAAAAAAAAAAAAAAAAAAGCTACAATCTTGCTTCATGACATTAATTAATTGACATTCTATAAGAATTACAAAGAAAATCATTTCGAGACTCACCAGTTGGTTTAGGCCTGCTGCGGACCTAAGCAGTGGGTTCCTCTCTTAATAAACTGGACAATATAGTTCCAAATTATATTTCAAAACATTTTTGATTTAACATCATGCTAATGATTTATTTTAGATTAATTTTCCTTTTATTTATTATTGTTAAACTAGAATTCGTATTTTTATTCACTTTATGAAATACATGTTTTTATGTATCATGATTCATTGACTGTGCAACATCCACACAGGCACACACTATTATTCAATCACAGCTTTGGTGTTTATAAATGTTGCACAAAATAAACTAAATGTGACCGATAACGTAATAAAACTTTCTCAAGCATAATTGATCGGGCTCCTAATATTTTATAATTTAGAAAATTTGTACTTTTAGAAAAATAAATTTGCGTATTTCGCAACTAACCTGATAACATCTTTTTAACCGATCTCCTTACGGCCCCACTCAGCCTATCTAATCTGCCTAGATGGAAATCCATCACTGACGAGGTGCACATTCTTATCCTCTAAAGCACATTTGTGACGAATTTAGTCATTCAAAGTTCAATAATCTGCTCTGTAGAAAATATAACTGTTTATAATATTCCGCTAGTACAAAGCAATTTGATTTTTAATAGAACTTTTAGTTAAATTATTTATGTTTATTCGACAAAAGTTAAAAATATTAAGTGATTATTCCAAGGAGTGATACTCGTTCCCTAATTTAGAATGATTCCGAAAAAAATTGAAAGAGAATCACACACTCTTTGAAAGTTTAGTTTAGTTTGGTTATATTAACGTCCCGTTTGAAGCAACACTAGGGCTATTTCGGGACGGACCTCGTAATTTTGAACCGCGGTCAGATGACGAGGACGACACCTGAGCTCGCACCCCCCTCTCCACACCACACCACACCAGCGGGAGGACATTTGGTCATGACTGATTTAACGTGCAACAGACCCCCTTACAGGACGGTTCTTCGGTGGAATCGGGTCACGAACCTGAAACCCTCCGGTTCCGAAGCCCAGACCTTACCACCAAGCCACCGCGGCCCCACTCTTTGAAAGAAAATGTTTGTTGTGATATAAAAGCTAGTATTTTGGTTGGCACAGTAAACATATGCCATATTTTTTGGACGGAAAATATTTTTCTGAGGTTGGGCTGATGTTAAAATTTTGGGGCTTTTCATTTTTATTCAAGGACGGGGTTTTCGGCAAAATTCGGTTTGCCCGATGTAAAATTCTTATAGACTATCCAAACACATAATTTTAAGTGATAACTAGGACCAGATTCGCACCGATTTTCCTTAGATTCCAGCGTCTTTGGACGGACAGGAAATTTCCAGACATTTTGCACATAATATACTTTCGAGAACTTGAAACTTTCGTGCTATAAATTTTCAGTTAGAACAATTCGTTAGGAATGTGGGATGATTTATTGATAAAATTCTTTGAGATCTTTTTCTTGTGGTCTGAAACAGGATCGGTTTTTATCTGCTCAGTAAATACCAGCAGACATATACATTCACATTTAAAAGACATTCACAATTAATAGACATAAAAGGTAAAATACATTAAGTTGCCTATATATTCATTATAAATATATCTACAGTTCTGCACATTGATGGAAATTCAATAAATGGATGCATTTAATGTTAACCCTTTGAGGCACAAAGAATGAAACTACTGAATTTCAGGTGGAAATTGATTAAATTAAATATACAATAGGGAAAAGAAAATTAATTTTTCCATACATTTGAATGAAAGTTAAGAAGTGGCTTCATTTGCAAATCTTAGCGAAATACACAACTGAGAAAAAATACAAGGCTAGGTGGACTGACTCAGAAGAAGCCATTATGTCTCAAAGGATTAATCATCCCCATTTTTTTTCTGCTTTTCTTCTTTTAAACCTAAAGGGGGGGGTGAAGGAGATTCTTTTAATTTCAATTAATGATAATGGTTTTTAGAAGTAGGTAGGTAAGCAGTAGAAAGTTCTTTCCTTTTTTTTTTTTTTTTTTTTTTTTTCTATCATGAAACATGGTAAATAATTTTGTTTCCTCTGAAGAAATATGTCCAGGTTGTCGGATCCAAATCGTAATATAAATCAAAGTGCTTGTGATTGCATATGAATGCATATTTCACATCTCCTAAACATCGGTAATTTTAACAAAAATTTGTACATTTATTATTTATGAGACGAGACCGAATACTTTTAACTATTTTGAAACGTAAAAGTTAATTTGATTAATTGAATATCTGATTAACTCGCATTTTGTTGTATTTCCGCAGTAACTTCAAAGCAATTTAATTTTCCTGCAGTTTTTTTCTTTCGTTTATTTATTTCTCAAAATTCAGTATGTAATTAAATAGATCTAGATGATTTTAAAATGAGGCAATTTATATATGTCCTTTGCCTGTGCAACAATGATAATTTGAAATATTTTATTTCACTTTTGGAAATTACCACTTATCTTTTTCGATATCAAGCATAAGTAATCTATTTTTTTGGCATCGTTTTTTATTGGCTTAATATAATTCTAAAGCTTATTTACTGAAATTAACATTATAAAGGATAGAAAGATTTCGAGACATTTAATATTTTATTTTTTAATGCAAAAGCTTATTTTATACATCACGTTGGAACATGGTCACGGTGGAATCGCATCGTTTGCTAATATTTAACAAATTCAAACTTTTTCATATATCACACATAATTAAAAGTTTGCACATAATACTGAAATATAAGCAAAATTTTAATGAAGCTTTTGTGACTATCAATTAAACCACACTGAAATCAATTAAACCACACAAAAATACATTAAAATTTATTTCATCCCAAGAGTAATACTAACATTCCAGTTACTAACAAAATTAAGCTAAACCTTCTTAAATCGATGTTGTTTTAAATCTCAATTATTATTTATTTAATAAAAGGCAATAAAATCTCTATTTTATGAAAAAAAGTCCCATTAAATCGAAGTACATGCAATATACTATTATAAAATTTAAATATGTACTGAATAAACTAAAAGCGAAATTAACTATTTTCAAAAATGTCTTTACAAGGAAGAAATTACATTCTAATTAATGCAAAAACGGCTGAACAAAACATTATCTATGTTAGAATATTGTTAGTAAATTATACTAGTACTTATTAAAAATATTCTAGATTATTTTTCAATTTGATCATAAAAAAGAAAGTTATTTTGACCTTATAATAAATAAGTAACAGCAAAAATAATAAATTCCATTCATAAGTAAAATCGATTTCACAGTCATTAAAAAAAACTAAAAATTTATGAAAAGTGGTAAAAAAAATATCAAAAATATATTCTTCTCAGTTCCAATGTTGTTCACCTTATATATGATATTTTTAAATCCAATTTAAATAATTAATTTCCTTTTATCTTAATTTAACACTATTAACTTCATTTTAAAATGTTCTCTTATTTCCGGCTCCAATTCCTAGTTTTTATTTAATAATTTTTCAACACACGCTCTATAAAACTGTTCACTTCAACATTTTTTCATGCTCCAAGTAAAGGGATAAAACCTTTATTGCTTACCACATTCTTTTCAAGATACCTAAATTTCCCTTTCCTAAGTCTACACGTGTCAAAGAGATCCCTTTCAAAATTTCATTGTAAAACCACTGAAGGGAAAAATTTGATCTTTTTTTTGCTCTTCTGCTCTTGTCTCGCGATGTAGACTGACGCACCTTTTATGATAGTATCTTGCACAAATTATGCCTCCCTGGATGGAATAAATCGAAGTTTAAAATGTTCAGAAGTTTCTTCTATTCGCCCATGCAACTACTCAAACAAATATAATTATTCATTTTATAAGTTGTTAAAAATCATAAACTCATCTTCCCCATCTCTCTCCCATACACGCACAAAAGAAAGTTGGTAGTTAAAATCTTTGTGAGAAACGTTTTGTTGAAAGATTCAATCATGAAAGGAAAAAGGAAATTAACAAAGTATTTACACTTTTTAAAAATAGAAATTTCAAGCTAAAGACATTTTGACTGTTACAGCTTGAATGTAGGGGGAAAAATTCTTGAGAAATTATTTTGTTTTGAAGACTAGTTGTAAGCCATTTAAAAAATAAATCACCAAAAGCCTATTAATAGAAACTACAATTATTTAAGAAAAATAGTTCTAAAAGGCATGCACACAATTATATACTATACTATACTATACTATATAAGATCCGAAGAGAATTCAAGAATTAAAAAAAAAAAAAAAAAAAAAAATGTGAGTCATTTATTTTGTAAAGAAAGTAAGTTTTCAAATTTTGGCTTCAAAAATGTGAGTCATTTTGTAAAGAAAGTGAGTTTTCAAATTTTGACTTCAAAAATGCCAAAAGGCTCTATTACGAAAGATCGTTTCAAATTATTGAACTGATAAATCTATAGATATGCTTAAAATTGTTTTCCTTGTATCGTACTTTTTTTTCTTCTGACATGTATTCAAAAACTCGAGGGTGACAATAGGTAGGAAATGTAGAATAAAAGATTAATATTTTAAGACAGTTATTAAAAGGAAGAAGAAAAGTTGTATTATTTGTTTAATCTCGGCAAATTCTGGCATCAGGTTCTGATGAAACAAAATTTAAAATTATATTTAACCTTTTTGCCTAAGACTTATAGATGGCGCCACGAGTCTTCTACTTTTGCTCCATTCACAGAAGTTTTAAGAGTTTATGAACTTTTAATAAACTTTGTAATTTAGAAAATGGCAAGATTGTATCTTATTAAAATTCATCACTATAAATGAATAATTGACGTTTAGAGAATAAATGATTATAACATTAAACTGACTTCAGTAAATTTAAAAATACGAATTTTTTATTGAAATTTTAAAGTCTAGCATCTCTTAAATCATGCATTTGTTTGCAATTCAATTTTTATATCTGTGTAAGATTTTGTAATTACAGATATTCTAGCTATATACTTACTTTTTTTAAATGTTGAATTTTATTAAGAATGAGATTGCCAAATTTTCTTAGATCAATAAGTTTGGATTCCATAGAACTTTCGTAACACTTATTTACATTATATAATTTCAAGATGTATCATAAATCATCTCAAAAAGTTATTTCGCAAAAAAACATGGAAAATTCTTCACAACTTAAACAACTTATGGGAAATTTTTTCTATGGATTCATGGACATAAACATTCTGTCTTAGTTCTCTTACAAGTACCCATGGTGTAGTGGTTATCACATCTGCCTAACACGCAGAAGGTCCCAGGTTCGAAACCTGGTGGGTACATAACGGGATGTCATCCTTTTCCATTTTTTTTTTTTTTTTTTTTTTGCATTTTTCTCGAAAAGAACAATTTTTTTTTGTTACTAAATTTTTTTTTATATGGAATTCCAATTATACGAATACATATTTTACGAACCAGGGCTATAACTAGAAGGGCAGAACCCTAACTTGCGCCGCCCGCTATGTGTTACATTTTTAATAAATTTTTCTTTCTATCTGCGATCTTCTCTTCGATTAAATAGTTGCCTTTCTGCAATTTTTCACTACACAGATTAAATAAATGTAATTTTGTTTGAAAGATGAAAAATTTTCGAAAGTCACAAATTAGCTATATTGAAACACGTTCCAGTTTAAAGATTCGGTCTGTAAAGCGTTACATTTACACAGATGCAATAATCTTAACAGAGATTAAGGCCTGAATGTGCCATATATATTAAATATTTTTATTTATCTTATCTTTCCTATAACTGAATAATATTTTGATGAGCGTATAGTAAGTGTAGAGCCATATAGGAAATTTATTATTTTTTAAACACTTAAACTTATCACAAAAATTGCTGAATTCTGAAACTTTAAGAAAGAAATGAAGAAATTGCAGACATATCATTTTGCTGTTCCAAATTACACTAAATTCAAGATAAGGATATATCACCAGGTAAGAACATGTTAATATGCACATTACAAAAATTCCTTTTTAAGAATGAGCGAGTTGAAAAATAGATTTTGAAAACTACAAGAGTCAAAAGGGCAGGCAAATGAAATTGATGTGGAACTAATGTTTATAAATGTATTAAAACAAATTTTGCTAAGCACAGAACAATGGAAAAAGATGCAATTAAAATATTAGCCGAAATAAAATTTCGTTTTCTTTGCAGCAACGAAAATAGTACAGTAAAGGAAATCATATGCATTCTGGATAATTTCTTTCCAACTGATTTAGACCGAAATTTGACATAGAATTACAATTTTATATTAAGATCACACATTTAATTTCAGAAAGTCATTGCATTTTTCAAATATTGCTTATATATGCATGCAAATGTACTGATATTCGATTTCTCCGAAATTTTATATGGATTTATACAGCACATCATAAAAATGTGTACCAAATTCTATTCATCTAATTTTGAATTTTATATATATATATTTCAAAATTTAAAAGAAATATCCATATTTTTCCAATTCATATACAAAATTTCATCCCTTTAGTTCAAAGGGATGTTCATCATGTTCACTAATAAACATTATTCCAAGCACGTATTTTTCTGTATTTAGGAGATATGAAATACTGAGATATTGGCAAATTTCGTATTCGTAGATAATTTTTAATATCGCAGATTAGATTTCAATATGCAGATCTAATGATACTTTTAACTTTAATATTCTGTCATTACTATCTCGTATATAAAGTAATCCGTAATTTACCGATCTGAAACAAGTTTCAAACAAAGAAACGTTAACAATTTAGTGAAATTACTTCACTTATTATCACTTAAATTTACATGAAATGCACCAAATGAAGCTTGTTTTCTTAACTTTTTGTAGTTCCAAACACCGTAAAATTCGATAAGAATTCTTTGAAAACGTTTTCCCATTAAATACTGCAGTTTAAGAAACTTTTCAGTATTAGTATACAGGCATTTTAAAATTCCAAAAAACTCACCTGAAAAGCAGATATTTGTATAAATTATGAAGTTTGAGATTTCATAAAAAAATTCGTAATTTGAAATAAGAAAAATTTATTTGCAATTTATAGATACATTTGCAAGATTAAGGATTATAGATAATACATTTGCAAAGATTCTGTGCAAAATAAGATTTCATAAAAACAATTTTTAGAAATAATTATTGAAATAAAAGATTGTGTAGTTTTTAAGAATGAAATATAAATATCACAGAATTTTAAAATAAATACTTTCTAAATATCACCTATTAGTGCTACTAGTATGTGATAAAAGTACAATTAATTTATCAAATTAATGTAATATAATAACGTATTGTTAGGCAAAATACATAGTGTGCAGTATTGCAAAAATAAAACCATTTGAATATCCATCTTTGCAAGCATGAAATAAATCAAGTTAATTACATTTAAAAAATATTTTTAAAACACAAGATATATTCACAGAAGTTGTTTTCTTTAAATAGTAGAAACTGAATTTTTAATTTCATATTTTTATGAATATAGAATCTTGAAATAATTTTTTTAATTAAATACAAAATATTTATTAATAAACATTTTTTAAATTAAACACAAAGTAGCATCTTATATACGGAATAAAAAGTGCAATTAAATTATTTAATCGATAATTATAACAATATTTCAATATTATATGGACATAAGTTAACAAAATTTTAATATTTTAATGTTTTGTAGAAAGGAAGAATATTACAAAATTTTATCTTTACAAGCATGTACTAAATTAAATAAAGATATTACTTTGTATATAAATGCAGCGGCAAATTCAAAAGGAAAGATGAGATTTTACTCCTATTTAACGCAAATGATATTGACTTAATTCATAGGAAATATACAAGAGCGAATGAAAAAATCCATTATATTTCTATAAATTGATGATATTGTAAATTCCATTAAACATATTTAAATTTTTTTAAAATTTATGTAAGGCTAATTTTTTAGAATGGAAATTTTAGAAATCTTTAGCATTTTAGCAGCATAAAAAGTTTCTAGCAATTTTACATGTTGAAGAGGTTGTCATTAAGAATATCAAGATTTAAGCGTAATAATATATTTTAAGATGTGCATTGTTGCCATTCTTTGCATTCAAAATTTTTCTAGAAAAGTAACAATATTTAATTCTGTAAAGGCTAACCCTACACAGTTAATATAGTGTTTTATAAGTGTCAGTTCTGCGACACAGCGCGTTTTTACTTAAAGTATATTGATCATCATGTTGATCAGACATGGTGATCAATTAAAAAGAAATAAATTAAGGGGATATCTGATTGGCTGGCCGGCCGAGCCAATCAGATATCTTTGCGCGAAAACTATTTAAAAAAAGGGGGGGGGGGCTTGGTAAAATTTCCATTTTATTTAATATAATTTTCCTATAAATGTAATAATATTAATTAAAAATTATGTTTTGTATTTAATATTTAAAATAGTGAGATTAACTTTAAATTTAGACAAACTAGAATTTTTATTAAAAATGTATTTGATAACGAATGCAAAAAAATGGCAACGTATTTTAAATTATTTGCATAGAAAGTAAAAAAAAAAAATTGAAATTTTAAAGATTAACATTAAAAAGATGCATTTGAACTGATCTATACTGAAATTGTATTTTAACTTAATAGCTATGAAGATTATTAATAAACTTATCTTTAAGGAAAAAATATTTGCTACCTTAAATAAGAAAGCTCATAATAATTCAAGGTATTTTACCGCTTTAGGTAGTTTCTAAATGGTTACATTCAGCAACTAACTTTAACATTCAAAACTACACAATTAAAATTAATGCATAATATATAGATGAAGGAAAGTTAATTTTTTAAGGAAAAATGTTTGCTTATTTATATGCTACAAATAAGAAATTTATTATTTGCAATAAGCCTGATTGTAATCTTGTTGAAAAAGTCATGATATTGTAACAAATTCCTTTCATTTTCTTTGTGAACAAAGATATCTACAGTTTTGACATCATGAATTCAGTGTTGACTAACGTAAACAAGATAAACACCAACTTGCATCAAAGTCTCAAATATAAAGTTTAAACTAATTCTAAACATTTAGGAAGTCAAGCATTTGACTAACCAATAGGATACAAAAAATTGCAGAAGTTTGAGGTATTTTATTTAAACATTTCAGATGCTGATTCAGAAAATGGGAAAATGCTAATAAATTTAAAATATAGATAAATATTGAGAAATGTTTGTACTATATTAATACTTAATTTTGAATTATAATTAACTATACTTAATTTTTGTACTATAAGAATTTATATTTTAAGAATTAGCAACATTTCATTGAATATTAGCCACTGAGACCACAAATGAAAGCTGACTTACAAACGAAAAAGTGAATTGATAAGTAAAGCGATTTTCTGAAGCTTAAAAGCTGTAATTAACAAAAGCTTTACATAATGGTAGATGGCAATTGCGAAATCTTCAACGGACGAATTTTGGATTTTTCCGTAACAATGTTAACTCCCAGAAAAAATATCTGCAATACTTTTACGAATAATGGAGAAATACAGTCAGAGGGCAAGAAACTCGGAAAAAAACATGAAGCATTCAACATCAGTGTTCTTTCAAATGGGGTCAGTAAATTTTACAAAATCATAATTTACTTGGAAATTTTCATAAAAAGATTGAAAAGTGACGTGTTTCCTTAGTCAGCATTGTTGGACATGTTTTAAGCTTATTTATGATTAAAATATACATTTCTTACTCGTTTATATTGCTATGTTCTAACACATCTCGCATAGCAGTGCCAGATTTGGATTTGATAAAGATCTAAGCTAGTTGATATATGGGCCTTTTCTACGTCCATTTTTGTAGTACATTAAGCATATACTACACTTTTTCTAGCAAAAATTTTTTTAGGTATCTCCAAGTAAGTAGGGGTCTTAAACTATAGTTTATGTAGCTTATTCGAAAATCCGATTTTGATCAATTCGGAAGATCCCAGAAGTGTTGGTGCGAAGTTGTTTTCTTAACATGTCCTTCGACCCATATGCTCTATCAAAGGATTGGAATTGGATGAGGTCGATGATGGTCCACGAAGTCTTCTCAGCCGTCTTTAGAAAGGTCCATCTATATCCTGCCATCGCACCTATGTCACGGTCTCAACGTATGCGGATATGCATGTCCAAAACTTCCAGACTTGATAATAAGTCTAAAGTAGTAAGAAAAATACATATAAGCGAGCATGGATGATAGAAGAAATAAAATATGTTATTCAAACATTAAAATGATTATGGTCAGCACGAATAAACTTTTTCGTATACTCCTTAATAAGGATATCGTCCCTTCTCCCTCCCCAAGCACATAAATTTTTGTCCTGAGACAAGGTCACGGATGCCACGAATTCCGAATTTTTTATTTTGTGTTTCAATATAATAAAGAAAACTGAGCTTATGTTTTAAAAATTTATTTTCGACAATTGAAACCAAAAATTGATTCGTTGTTACGATTTTAATAATTTCATACGCCAAATTTATATAAATTGTTACTTTATGTTATTGACATGCATGTTAATATACAAATTGCAGATAATTAACCATTCGAAAGATTTGCTTTAAATTTTGGCACGAATCTAATTTAAAAGTATATTTAATTTTCTCCATTATTCAGTTTGTAAACAGATTTCTCTTGTTTTCAGATTGAAAATTTTTCCCGAGAAAGATTTAGATTTTTCTAAATTTGACAGAAATCTGCAAATTTGGTGCAAAGATCAAATGCCATCATACCGCCATTTTCATCCCCCCCCCTCAAAGCATTTGAGTTATCGTTGATAGACATTCCAAAAACTAGTTCGGACGCAGCGAGATCAGAAATATAAATATTTGGCAAAATCTCAAAGTCGAATATTTTGGCGATTTCTCATTGTATTTTTCGACACGAGAATGTAAACACGATTCGTCTTTCTTTTTTTAATATAAGATTCATACAAAACTTTCCTACTTACGATGCAACAATTTCAAATTCTACATTATTCTGCGATCACATCTTTTTTGAGAATTTCCCAAAAGATAAAAAGAACTAAAATCGGAATGCAAAATTTTTTCCGAAACTGCCTTCTGTTTCAACTTCAAAACGAGCTGCTCTGTGCAAAATACTAGCCCCTCTTGAGAATTCTCAATTATCAAGCTTTTCACTTTTCTTACTTATTAACATACAAAATTCTTTCATCCTCGTATTAAGCAACTTTTCAAAATTTATTTAACAGGTTGACAGTAGCATGACTCACCTGTGATTCACACATCTAATTCTACCGAACCGTCTATGACCACTTCCCTACAATAGTTAAGATATAGTTAAGAAGGGTTCATCTAATGAGGTTGTCCGTGGCAGTCAACTCTCTAAATCTATTCTAAACTCTTTTACCGGAAACTTCATTACTCAAAATAAATTACTTCGAAATATTTCATTTGAAAATTCTCTCCTTACCAAGAAGTCAACATTAAATATCCTTCATAATTTTGCAGCTTCAAAAATACTGCATAATCACAATTTCGGAGGCGGGGGGGGGGGGCAAACAAGCGTAAGTCGTCATGCGATTTAAAGAATGTCAACATTAAAAGCGTCATGTTTTAAAGCATCCAACATATTGAAATATTTTAATGAGGAAAAATTTAATACTTATTTTTGTTGAGTCTCTTGACAATTTGTAAAAAACTGACACTGATTATTTACAATTGTGCTATTTTACGCAGTTATATAAATGAAAGCAAAACTACAAAATTCTGCTCAAAAGTAATTTTGATAAAGTTTTATTAAAATTAAAGAAAATTGCGGGGAAATATTTGTATTTAAATGTGGTTAAAAAATATTTTTTATATAGCAATATATTTGGCAATTAGATAAGAGAAGTGTTAGCATTTCAATCAATTTTTTTAAAAGTTGAAAATTAATAAAAAAGAATCCATTCTAACTCAACATTTGCTACTGAAGAAGTAAGTACTTGTTGAACTCGATAACTATAGACCCAATGGTCCGATTCCAAAGCGTTTTAAGCGATTTTTGCATCATGCATGGCCCATTAAGCAGTTTACAGGTCTAAGATTATCATCTGTAAATGTTAAAAATTAAATATCCAAGTTTAGGTACATTACCTAATAAATGAGGTGTTCTGTCAGCCAAAAAGTGACGTCTTGTTTTTCTTTAGAAATTGTTTGAAGGAAACATCAAATCTGAAGTTTAATTAGCATAGTTTTATTTCGTAAAATGACTGTTTTCTCTTAAAATTTCTGTTAATCAACTTATTGATAATTTGTTTCTGCTTTGACTGCTCAATTTCTGGACTTTTCATTTGAAGAGAACCACCTTGACTTGTATTAAGAGGAATACGAAAATATTTAGACTTTTCTTTTAGATAATTGACTTCATTTAGTGGGTAGCTTTAATAACTTCTGCTTGCTATTGAATGTTGAAGTTATTTTTTTTGGAACAAAACATCAACATCGAGTGACATCTGAAAGAGAAAAAAAGAATTTTTACTCAGAATAATGTTCAATGACTCGCGAATTTATCGAAGATGGAATTCGCTTGAAATACCAATGCTAGTATAATTGAATATATAAGAAGATATCTTTAAATTAATAAAGCTTTTGATTATTAATATTTGGAATATTAATTTGTTGTGGAATGTTTTACATAAATTGTGAAATAGTTTCCTATGTATCACAAAAAGTTTCTACTAAGTTCGGATGGAAGCTTTCAATGCATTTGTAATAAAATATCGTTCAATTCGTAAACATTTCTCAAAGCAAAAATGAATAGATTTTTAAAGAGTACACAATATCATTTCTACGCGAAATTTATTTTTACACTAGTATTATCAAAGTGTATAACTTACCAAGTCCTTGAAGAACTTTAACTTCGATATTCTTGAAAATCGGGTATTATATCAATAAATACTGATGGGTATTTCTTGAATATTCAGGAGAACAGGAAGTCGAATGAAGACTGAAGTTCACTATCACTGAGAATGGCATATTCTTTCTCCAAGATGACATCATTCTGATCTTAAATTTCATATTTGATAAGGTAAATTTTATACTTGATGTTTTCTCTGGCATTGCGTTTTACCAAATCAGTGAAAGTACAGGAAATGAGTAATACTCGATTCTTATTTATAAATCATCACATGAGACATTTAACAAAAACATGGATCTAGATCAATTTGGATTAGAAACTAAAATCTTGAAAAAATCTATAGAATTCGATTTTTGAAATAAGATGAATTCTAAAAGAATAAATCTTTGCAAGCAGTTTACAAATGGAGAATATAAAAATCAAATCGTATTTCTGAACGATGAAATAAAATCCGTTCTCTACGATTTTACTATCCCCTTCATTGTTTGTCCCAAGGGGAGGGCACCTCCCCTCGTTGAGGCTGGGAAGCTTCCGGCATAGTGGGTGGTTCTCGTCACCCTTGTGGATGCACAAAAAGTTGAGGCTCTACCTCCTTCCATCGATGATGGGACGTACTTCCTTAGGGAAGTGTTGTACCTTGGCCAGCGATGGCCCTTATTACTCAACCATAGTTCCTGCCAGTGTTGCTGTCACGGCGGTCCGGTCATTCAACTTTTTCTGCGTGCCTTCTGATCCCCAACATTATTTATAATCAAATATCCAACTAACTTCTAGGGTACAGTCGACCACTCTCCACCACTGAGGGGAGCAGTATTCATAGGAAATATCCAATTGCCTATAGCTTATAAAATGAATTTATCACACATTTTGGAGAAAGTCTTCAAATATTTCACCGGTACATTTTCTTCATTTATTCTTATTTCAGTTCTTGCAATTATCACTTCGATTGAGTTCAGAGACTTTATTTCTTATATATATTCTCATTTTAATTAGGAATGTTGATAAAAATATTCAAAGTCTGAATAGTAGTTTTTTTATTAATAAATTGCCTTTAACATTTTTCATCGTTCATTTCGAATATAATATGGATGAAACGAGCATCATATGAGCCATTCCAAATTGTATTCATGTCAGAAATTTCGCTATGATTATGAGAAAATACTGCAACAGCCACAGATAGTTAATAGGACTTAATTCTCTGAAAAAGCAACTTCGAAAAGCAGAAAACTTCGAATTCTGTTTTTATTCTTTCTTTCGGCTTTTATTCTTTCATAATTCGTATTCATAATTCGGCTTTTATTCTTTCCACTTTCGAGCTTCTAGTACACTTTTGAGAAAATTTAATATTGCATTATGAAGTTCTGATTCCATATCATTAATTGGAGTTGATTATTTGGAGACTTCTTTTACCAGGCTCTATTTCCCATTACTTATTGGAAATATTCTACATGCTCTTATCTTAGTAACAATGGACCGTACAAATTAACAACGCGGTATTCAGGATACTACAATAAAAACTCAAAAAATTTCGAAAAGTTATTAAAATATACATCTAGAATGGTAATAAGTTTATGAAAATGACTAGGAGGTTCGTAGCGCTAAGGCTTTCAGATTCAACATGTGCCAATATATACAGGAGAACTTAACCCAAATTAAAAAAAATTTAGCAATGAGGTCTATTGACTAGGCAACTTTTTGCACTTTAAAGTAAGGAATAAAATTCGAATATTTAAAAGGAGGGAATTGACTATTTGCGAAATGCATCTGAACATTTGAATGAACTACTTGGTTAAAATTTCAGGAGCGACTTATTGTTTTATGGTAAAGACGGACTTTACTACTCCAATCAATTATGTGATGAATTAACTGGAATGGTCCCCCCTTAACTCTCTCCAACGCGTGCAAAATACGGCGAGATTTCTATTTAGTTCCGTATTGTGGTTAAAAGAATTGTATTTTGAATCTTCCTGTTCATCGATCAAGTCCAGTAATTGACACGAATCTGATCAAGAAAAATATATATATAATTTTTATTTTATACACATACACACGGTCAAATAGTCAATTATCTGATAAAATTTTCGAAATTGAAGCTATCTTGTATTTTCAATACAAAGTTTTTGAATAAAAATTCCTCCATTTGCTTATTGCATTCGAGTTACCGTATCAATATTCACACGTATAAAAGTACCGACTAACGCATCTTCGACGATAAAGTCTGAAATTAATACAAACCTAATTCTTGTGATAAAATCATATCCCTAATTTCATTGATGTAGTTTATAGCATTGTTCAATTGACATGCTCACGTGGACAATGATGAGCCGAGATACCTGCAGCAACCACATTTTGCAATTTTGCCGACAAATCTAGTCAACGAATTTTATCTGTCTCGGATCGTTTTGGTATCGAGTCACCGAAATTGCACATAGAAAATTTTTTCCAAAACATCGGTAAGGATTGAAGCGGGGAAATTTAAAATACCTAAGTCGACTATTGTAACAATAGCTTTGAGTATTTATGAGAGAGTAAAAATTCAAATGCTAATTAAAAATTTACACATTAAAAATTAAATATATTTTAAATACAAACTTAAGAATTAAAAATTAATAAACATCTCAATAATAGATTAATTTTTCGGGATAAGGGAATATCGCATTGAAAAATTAGATAAAATTTAAAAAATTCCGCAGCCTTTTTTTATGAAACAATTTAATCAAGCTAATTATTTTGTATCTAAGAATCGAAATGGCTTAGAAAACTTAGAAGTTTTTAAAATGGATCTTAGAAACTATCGATATAGACCTATCTGAATCAGTCTTTTCACAAAATCGATGAATATCTTTAAATTAACAGTGAAAGTGTAAAATCCGAAGATAATATCAAGAGTACTAAATTCTCATTCATTAAGATATTTAATCCTAGTTAACATTGGCAGTTATCAATTTAACAGAATTAACACGTCTTAATATATTCTCTAATCTATATCATTTACACTGAAAAATTCAATTGATCTTCTATTTCTGGCTCAATGTCAACTGTAATTTGTCCAATCTATTAAAGTCGGTATTCATGGTATTTTGTAGTTAGTTGGCATCCAACACAACACAAAATAGTCCAATTCTACAGATACAATATTCCTGATCTTCAAGAATTTATAGAAGAAATATCATGAAGACTATCACGAAACTTCAAGGAATGTTTTCCAGTGGGGGGGGGGGGTTAAAATATTCAATTGGAATCCTTTTCCAAAAGAGGACTGAAGATTTTATTATGCTTCTTTGCATATTTTAATTACTAAAAAATAAGTAAATATGATAATTTTTAAAAAGATCCAATGCTGTTGCAATCATTGATCTAAATATTTCAAATTCTATCCTGGTCCTGGACAATACAGGAAATTCAAAGTTTCTTTTACTGCTTAGATGGTTTCCGTTAGAAAAGAGAACATTGCAAAAACTCTGCATTGGTTTAAAAAGAAAAACAAAGGATTTGAACCTTCCCATTTGCGATTTTTACCAGGATTAAGAGCCGCTAATAAAATTTAATAAAAAAAAAGAAGTTAAGAAAGCTTAAAAGGATGTTAAGAACTTGGTTATTCGTACAGTTTCATACAAAATAAAATCCAGGATGATACCAAAATATATTAATATTCGGAAGTTCCCTAACTGCCTTAGAGATCGATTCCGTTATTAAAATAGACTACTGGAATTGAAAAAATAATTGTGCTTTCAAAACAATTATGAATATAAAATAAAGGGAATTAATTATATTATTATAGTTTGGAAATGAGCGGATTTATTCAAAGTAACCAGATCAGTCTCTTCGACAACAACAAACCCTAATTGAATTACAATTTTAAATGCATCGAAATAACTCAGCTTGGTAAAATTCGATCTTCCCAAATAGTTAACATTTTCAGATTCACATGGAGAAGATGTTACCAGCTAAAATAATAGTTGACTTGTGATAAAAGAATTGAAATATTTTTCGAGAAACAGAATGAACATGCTTTAGCTAGAAATAATAAAACAAGAGCTAGATATCTTTATATGCCAAAAAACATGAACCAATTTCCTTTCAGACATTGACTATTCCCTTGGAAAGAAAATGTTCAATCCATATATTACCCACAATCATCAATATATTTTTCACATATTCCAAGTTTACCCACAATCATCAATATATTTTTCACATATTCCAAGTTTACCCACGACCCCCAAATCACATTTTACATTACTACAATCCAGCAGCATTCATTTTAGATCCAGCAGTAATACTTCTAAGCTAATGCACACTTACCCAAAATACAGGCCCTCCACTCCTCACTCCACTACACCGCACGCCTCCACACCATTCACTCCTCACTCTACACTACACCGCACGCCTCCACACCATTCACTCCTCACTCTACACTACACCGCACGCCTCCACACCATTCACTCCTCACTCTACACTACACTACACCGCACGCCTCCACACCTTTCACTCCTCACTCTACACTACACCGCACGCCTCCACACCATTCACTCCTCACTCTACACTACACCGCACGCCTCCACACCATTCACTCCTCACTCTACACTACACCGCACGCCTCCACACCATTCACTCCACACTACACTACACCGCACGCCTCCACACCATTCACTCCTCACTCTACACTACACCGCACGCCTCCACACCATTCACTCCTCATTCTACACTACACCGCACGCCTCTACACGTTCCACACCATATTTTACACAATACCGCACTTTTCACTCCTTTAAAATTTACCTTCTTCATGACTCGCATTTCAAATGTCATCTACCACTGCACACAATTTTCACCTTTTGTGCATTACCCATTCCAACAAACCAACAACGGTCATTTCACTCGCACATTACCCACTCCAGCAGCCCGGCAGCTCTCACCCCACACATTACCCACTCCAGCAGCCCGGCAGCTCTCACCCCACACATTACCCACTCCAGCAGCCCGGCAGCTCTCACCCCACACATTACCCACTCCAGCAGCCCGGCAGCTCTCACCCCACACATTACCCACTCCAGCAGCCCGGCAGCTCTCACCCCACACATTACCCACTCCAGCAGCCCGGCAGCTCTCACCCCACACATTACCCACTCCAGCAGCCCGGCAGCTCTCACCCCACACATTACCCACTCCAGCAGCCCGGCAGCTCTCACCCCACACATTACCCACTCCAGCAGCCTGGCAGCTCTCACCCCACACATTACCCACTCCAGCAGCCTGGCAGCTCTCACCCCACACATTACCCACTCCAGCAACCTCTCAGCGTTCGAGTTTGCATCATACGTATTTGGCAATATTCTAAAGATAAAGCAAAGAAAATTACTTCATACTTTTATCTATCCACTCTGTATCATTGATCTGAAGTTCCCGACTACTTTTATACCAACATTCACATTTTACATCACCTAAGATCACATCACAAAATATATCACACGTCGGGTTACCAACAAGATTTTCAGCAAATTGATAAAATAAGTTTTTATTAATTTCGAATACCAAAACATTTCAAATAAGTGATAACATTTTGAACAGATCCTGCCCACGAGAGTTGACGTCATTTTTAGTATATTTTTAAAAAATGTTCAAAAATGATCTGCTTTATTCAATTTTCCAGATTTATGGAACGAAATTGCCTTTATATAGAGAGATTATTACATAGTTTTAATGTTTGGATTATTACTATTACTAAATATACATATTAAATTGTCCAATTCATATTTAAAAAAATTTATCGCTTGTTCATTGTATCGGTTTTGTAAAATTTATCTCCAGATGATTGCATCGGTCTGGAAAATATGGAGTTTTCCAGACCGACAGACTTGATATCAAGTACATTTAAAAAATTTAAATAAAATTCAACAACGTTAAATTCTTTTTAATGTATACTTTCCAATCCACGATATTCATTTCAGACATCTGTATCCAACAATTAAATTCTTTGAATATTGTCATCTAAATCCATGCAGTTAGCAAAACATATCCCAAATACAGGCCTTGCATACTATCCAAAAAAAATTTGCTGATAAATAGGCAACTGACTGCAAAACTAATCATACAAAATGGATTAGTGATAAATATCTCCGAATAAACTATTCGTTTAAGCTGTACAATAAGATCTCATTTTCAAAAATTCTTTCGGAACCAATTCTCTAAACTCTTTGTAATCTCTGCCAATAAAAAGTTCAAGAGTTTCAAATATTAAGCTGTTGAATTTCGTACCTAAATGGGGGGTGGTGGTGGACTGAATAATTTAACATGAAATGTTGCCATTGAGATGGGAAAACAGTGAAAGTACCAAGGACGTGAAACCTATTCAAAAAGGTGAGATTATACGGCAAAATGTATCTTTCTTGAGAACAATCTTCCTCTAATTCAGCATCTCGATGATCGAAGACACTATTTGAAGCAACAGATCAAGCCCTCAAAAGAATTTATGCAGTGAAATATTACAAAGATCGAAAATATTATACTCTAGAATTGGTTATTTTGTAATGAATTAGATGTCAATCAACTACATAAAATGGTAAACATTTACTTTATTAAATCTTGGAAAAGAAAATTTGATATTAAATTGTACTTAACGTTAAGTCGAAATGAAAAAGTGTATAAATTTTAGATCTTATGACTTGTAAATTCTATTCAACTAACTGACAACTGCAAGTGATAATTATAATTGATCATTACAATGAATAAAAATTATAACCTCTGGATGTTATCTTAAGATTTGAAACTTTTGCCGTTTATTTAAAGATATTCATCCATTTCCTGAAGAGATGATTCGTATTTCGATGCAGTCGGGATTTGAAGATTTTAAGTTTTCCAAAACTATTTTGATCTATTTCCTGTAAAATGGACGACGAATTTCTAGAATTTACCTAATATTATTCGCTCATATCGCAAGACTAACAATATAAAGCTAATCCAAACACTAATTACGATTACGATTTTTTTGTTTATTGTTCTTACCATCTAGATTTTAATTTTTCTCATACGTATACCAGATGTAACATTGCTGCAAACCTTCGAGATTTTGAATATTTACGTTTTAATCCTTCTTAAGTTCGAAAAATGTTTTTGGAAGTATTTTTATGCGGGAATTCGATTATTCGAAAACGCAACAAGCTAGACGGATGTAATTCATTCATTGATCTATATCAAATTGGATGTTTCTACTAAATTTTGAACTAAATCCATTTGCTGGAAATATGTCGGCTCGTCGTTGTGCAAGTGAGCTCATCGATTAAACACAATAATTACATCGATGAAGTTAGGGATATGATTTAATTCCAGAAGTACGGATTTGTATCGATTTCGGACCTCATGATTGAAGATGCCTTAGTAATTTCTACACGTGCGAATGTGAATTTGATAACTCTAATGGAACGAGTAAAATAGATAAATTTTAATTTGATTCTTACATTAAAAACATAATGAAGCTCTTTCTTATTTTGCAAAATTAGTCAGCGGATATATTATCTACAAGTGTTTATGTAAACAAAACTGAACATAAGTATCCAGATAAATAACAATTCGGTGTATGATTTCGCCAAAATCAGATCTATATCAATATTTGACTCAATCAATGAACAGGAAGATGTTCAAAATGCATATATCATTCTATTAATCATAACTCGAAACTAGATCTCTCTCCGTATTGTGCATTCATTCCAAGTGATTTCATTAAATAATTTTTTTTCCTAATCTGTTTATTCATAATGTTCAAAATAATCTCACAAATATAGCGATTCCATTCCTTAAAAGTATTGGAATTTTTTCCCCATTTTAAAATGTAAATGGTTGTCAGTAAACCTCATTCTTAATTCTAAATGTAACGCCATAAATTTTAAATTTCGAAAATCCGTCAAACTGTTTAGATTGCCAAATGTGATAAATTTTGATCTTTCTTTTAAATGTAATAGAATCGTTATTCATTATACCATCGCATCTCCAGCATTCTTTTCATCTGCCAATTATATATTTTTAATCGATTTTTATTTTATTCATTTCTACCATTTTAAATTATTCGAAAAATTTGATAATGAGTTGCATATCGACGGAAATTCCAAAATTGAACCGTCTTACTTGAATTAGTCCATTGTTAGTGAGGAAAGACCATGTAGAATACTTTCATAATGAAAACACCATTGCTGCTATACAAGTATCTTGCATCTAGTACTTGCTGTTACGTATCGCCAAACTGCAGGAGTATTACGTTTCTTTAAAGCCATTCTCATGTCTTGAAAGCCATCAACAGTTTTACTTGAATATTTCACAGATGTATTTAGATGTCTGATCCTTTTTCAAATTGCGTCCACCTTCCTCTGAAGTATTAGAACTGAAAAGAAAAAAAATACATTCATTTTTACGAAAATTTAAAATTGAAACATGTTTTATATATGCAGTCGCTATTTTTGAATGAATATGATTGAAAATATATAATTAGCCAAGAATAGGTAAGCAAGTAGAAAAATCCATATGAGGTTATCCTAATAATAGAAGTATTTCTTAATTCAGCATTTTAAACCAAAAGTACAAATATTTTAACATTAAACTAGAGTTAAGAGACAAAAGTTATCAAAACTAAGTAAAAATGTTGGGAAATAGCAAACAATCGTTGAGAGTAGCAGTTGCTAATCGGGTCTGAATACTGGTTGGCAAGTGTTTCTTACTCAAATCCACATTGCTATCATTCAGCTTTTATAAGCAGATAAAATTGAAAAAAGCCGAGTTAAAACAAGAAGTTCCTTATATAATATTTACAATTATATACGAATCAAATCTAACTACATAAATAAAATTCAAATAGTCTACAAACTTAGAAATCCATATATTTTAAAATTTTGATCACATAAGGCATTTAGTGAAGGCTTTGTGATATTTAAAATCCATTTTATTAAATACCGTGTTTCTAAACATAGAACAAATAAAATTTGTCGTCAAATAAAATGAAAATATTCTAGATATTTTAAATTATTTTATTTGCTACTGAGATGTCACCCGCATTGTTTAATTCCTGTATTCTTTAAAAATTTGAAAAAAAAAATTATCCTACGGGAATTTTCAAATATCGTTTGGCACACAATTTTTCTACGAGATTTGAAAGTTATTTGGTGCAAGCGATATTCTTATTTCAATAAAAGATTGCATATAAAAGAATATTTTGTAATATTTTACATAATAGAATTTCACACATAAAGCAACTGTCATTCAATCAACCGCCATTTTTAAATATATTGGCTACTTTTATGTATAAAAAATTTTCATCATGTGCTTAGTTTGCAATAACTAATTTAAAGTGGTAAACGTATTGCCCATTCCACAACCAAAGACAATCTGAATGTATTCAATGAATCGGTTGTTTGGTCACATTTTCTGTAAAGGTCTGATTTGGTCTGAAGTTGTAGAGGTCTGATTTGGTCTGAAGTTGTAGAGGTCTGATTTGGTCTGAAGTTGTAGAGGTCTGATTTGGTCTGAAGTTGTAGAGGTCTGATTTGGTCTGAAGTTGTAGAGGTCTGATTTGGTCTGAAGTTGTAGAGGTCTGATTTGGTCTGAAGTTGTAGAGGTCTGATTTGGTATGTTTATAAGAATTTAAGACACTGCACTGCCATTTTGTTATCTAATAGATTTTAGTACGAATTCGAATTTCTTGAACCATTTCAAACCCGTCGGCCATTTAGGGTGAAAATATTGTCCGCTAATTTTACTTTAAGAACCCAAAAATTAAAAAAAAAAAAATACAAAAATGACATTACAATAAAGTAATATAGATATAGTTTAGTAACTTATTAGTAAAACTAAAATTGCACAGAAGAATCGCAAAGAAATTTTGACATTTCGTGACTTCAATTATTTTCTTATGTTCGGATGAAATTAGCGATTCAGATTTTAAGAAACACTGACATAGATTGAATTCCTTCCTATTTAATTGAATTGAAGATAAACTAAGTTATTTCACATTTCTTTAAGGATGCAAAGAAAATCTTTGAAATTATTTCTTTAGCCAAAATTCCATTAAAAAAATTCAGAGAACTTAATTCGATTCATATTGCTGAATTTAATATTCACAGACAGTCAGCACGTTAGACTGAAAGATTTTTACTCTCTCGCAGACGAAAAGAACTACGAAGTAGGATACGAAGTATTCGAAAGTATTATAATCGTCAAAAAATTCAAATTCGAAATTTTTATGAATCTCTAAATTTCGGATCTTTCCGAATCCGAATGACCTTGTCGGAATTGTCTATATGAACAAGTTAATTAAAAAAACCGCTTTGAGCTAGATGGTTGAATTTTGTTTTATTGTCTCAACACTAAATTTGTAGATTTAAATTTTGATTGAAATCCATTAAAAGTATATCTGTATGTTCGGCTATCCAAGTACAAACGGACACCATAACTACAAAACATATAGAACTAGACAGTTATAATTTGATGTATAGGTTTAGCATCTATATCGAAGATTTATGGAAAATTTGGACCCAAATCAGTTATACGGCTCACAATCTATTAATTTGTACATTTGCTTGCATTTAAACATAATCCAATGATTTAAATGAAATTTAATACCAAATATTATGACTACAGTTATAATTCTATGTCAAATTTTAATTTCGAAAGGTCAAGGAAAAAAAAAAAAAAAAGACTCCAAACACATATTCAATTTTTGGCATTTGTGCAAGCATTATCAGCAAAAGAGCCATATTCACTTAAATATCTTTTGTATTTACTAATCTATTGTCATGCAGTTAATACACAAGTACCAGTTTTCTTCACTATTCTGAAAAGCATATAACCCTCATATTAAAATATAAATCTGAGCATTCGTAGTATTCATGATTTTAGATAAAATTCAAAAGAGGTGGATAACATCTTTATTAAGTTTTGGAAGACCACACCTATAGGCTTTAATTTAAAGTGTGTACGCAAAAATGAATTAATTCAAGATATGCAATGGAAATCTCATTTTTAAAATACATTGTTTTCATTTCTGTATACTATACGCTAATATTTTAAGAAATTTTGAATAATTACTTTTAAATGAATTAGCGGTAGAAGCATAAAAGCCCGAAATAAAATTGTTAGTTGAAATTTCGAATATACTTTTCAATACTTACTTATACTTTTCATTAATGTATCGTTTATTTTTTCACTTGAAAGACTTGTAAAAGGTGCTTCACTCTTTAATAAATATCCCCGATTTGAATGTAAAAAAACCAACATTCTACCAAAAAAATTCGGATTTTAATGCCCGAATGAAGAATTAAACAGAAAATGCATTGCCGACTCTGCCATATAAATATATTGCTATGGAAATCCTTCAGTGACTGCACAATAAATTTATTACAACAAACTGGATTATGGCAAACGGCATTTTATCTAAAAAAAAAAAAAAAAACAAAAAAAAACAGGATGCTACGACGGTAAAAACACAACCGAAATATAACAAAGAGCCCAAACAGACATTAGCAATACAAACTAGACAACAACGCACAGGCTAACAGCAAACTTATCTAAATAAAGCACAATAGCCGTATCAATTCGCAATGCGATAACGTTCCCATGAGAGCATTTCGTTTTTTATAAGCTTTAGACAGGTATGGAAATTTCCAGAAAAATCTCTGGGCCTCGATTTTAATAGAGAGAGCGAAAACTTTTTTTTTTTTCCAAAACTTTTATCTATCTCGCCAAATTCATCTCAAAGGCCGAGAGTCATTAACTTGACTAACTCAAAAACCATTCAGTAATATCACGATCGTAACATTCAGTAATATAACGCAAGTAATTCACAATGTAACATTCAGTAATATAACTCAAACTTTCGAGTATTATCACGAGTGTGACTAAGAAACAGTATAACAAATTCGTAAGTACATTGCAATCAATGACAGATAAACTATTCATTAGTTAATTAATTTTGCCTAATTAATCCACTAAAACAATACATAACTAATATAAAATATAATAAAACTGAAGGATACAAATATGTTACTATAAATTCAATAAAAATATCTATACAACAGTAAAAATTTGATAATATTTACGTTTTTTGCATATAGAATTTCACTTACAGAGAAATAATTTTTCGAAAATTTCGTTTAATAAATACTACCAATCTTTTAAAATTCACTCGCAAAATCATTTTCATTTGAAAGGAATGAAAACAAATTCATTGACAAAAGAAGAGTACCGTCATACTAAAAAACTAGTAAAATAACTTACTTTGTTATAACTCCAAGTATTGTGTCTAAGTTCCAAAATGGTGCCAAGAAACAAAAAGAGGGCAACTAACTATAAACATCCATACTCAGAGGACTTGCTAACAAAGAACAAATGTTTAATGTTGTATAAAATACAACACAATAAACTTCCAAGAGAAAACTGATTCATGGTATTGCTCAACCAGGATAAAGACAGTTTCAACTGATTTGCCATCCTCTTCTTCCACAAATTTCTGATAAGTTGCTGCTCAGAAGTCATGGTGGTCAAAAAACATTGTAAAAAATTTGGATTTGAACTTTGGAGAAGTATATGCTTATATGCTAAAAAATCTTAGTAGATTATTGCCCTGTATTGAAACAACATGAAGACTTTTTACTTTCTGATATGTCAAGTATATATACGAAGATAACTGTTGTAATTATCAAGAATTTCGAACTCTAGATTTTGCCGAATCTGCACATTTGAGAGCCCAAAAAAGCACAATTTTGTAACTATATCCGTCTTTGAATCCGATAATTCCAAAGACCTTTGTACTAAATGGGTGAAATTTGATATGTATTCTTACTATTAAATGAGGCCGGCATTCAGCCATAGGGGTAGCGCGTCTTCCTTGTAATCTGGGAGTCCTGGGTTCGAGTACCGATTCGAGCATTGTTGCTCTTCATCTGTTCTATCAGTGAGATGTGTGAATGCGCCCTCCTGTGAAAAGGGGATGTGCACGCGAATGAGTGATGCGTGAGTAGTCTAGTCGTACTCTTGGCCCAAGTTGGCTCTGCGATCAAAACAAGAGGCGCTCCCCCTTAATAAATAGGCTGTCTTTGAACAGCGGACTTGTCCGTGGCAAGTGCCATAAGAAACAACAACAAAAAAAACCCCCCATTTGTTTCCATTCTGATATTCTTGATGAATGCAATGAAACTTTGTTTTAGAACGCCTCAAAAATTTAAATAATCATCTTTTACCCAATTGGAATCATCTTTTACCCAATTGGAATCGTTTGCTGTCTTGGCGAATATATCTGTTCACTATCGAAGAGTGAATAAGTATTGTTTTAATTTTGAATAGAAAAGATTTTTTTTTTCTTTTGCATATGACAAGGCGCTTTTTTTTTTTTTTGTAAATTTCTTTTTTGCTTTTTGTTTTAAGATCTTGTTGAAAATATCTTGTTGTATCATTTCTAACATCAATTTTGTGATGTTAGAAAGATGCGTGAGTAGTTAAGTCGTACTCCTGACCCTAGTTGGCGCTACTAAAACAAGAGACGCTCCCATGGCTTAAAATCGCTGACTTCGCCAGCGAGCTTATCCATGGCAAGTGCCATTATAAACAACAACTATTAAATAAGTAGGTTTTTGTCAAATTTTGAATGAAATCTATTTCCAAGAAATTTTTCTATTTGTTCGATAGCAAGGGAACGCGTTTAGCAACAAAACTTAAAGCGCTAGGATAGATAATATTTTAGACATACAGTTTCAAGATCTAATTTATAGATCTGCATCAAATTTTGAATCAAATTCGTATATGGGTAACTGTCTATCAGTCTTTACATTTGTTTGCATGCAAACGCCATAAATAACAACGCAATGATTTAGATGAGTAGAATTATGATGCGTGTGATTTCAGATTTAATAGGTTTAAAAAAAAGGGTTCTAGAATTCTTACTCGATTATTATGATGAACGAAGCGTTAATATACAGTATTCTGAAAATAAAAATCTGAACACACACGGCGTTCGCGACTTTTTTCAGTTCAGCTCATTCAGGAAATTTTCATGCAGCGGAGGGGGCGGTAATATCTTCGCGAGTGAATATCCGAGAAAATTTCATTTCCACTCCCCTTTGGTTTGTTCTTATTACTTTTAATTGACTTCAGAACACAGTATTGATATCTGTATCAATATCCCATTGCGAACTATCATATTGCAACAAAAGAATAATATTTAATTCCGGAATCAATTTCAACTGCTTAAGGCCGTTATTTGAGTCCGGTTTTGAGCCTTAAATATTCAGGTAGGAGGCTCAGATCTTACCATAAAGTCATTGAAACTTAGTGGCGTTTTGATACTCTATCAAATGATCATGGGTTTAGAAAAAATATTATACTGAAAGTCCGTTATTCTTGAGGTTGGCGCATACTAAATATCATATATTCATCGTAGATTAACAATTGTTAACTACTTTACGTTGAAACGCTGCCGGCGTTTTGGCATAGGGGTAGCGCGTCTTACCCGTGATCTGAGCATCCTGGGTTCGAGTCCCGATTTGGACATGGTTGTTCTTCCGTTGTTCTATCTGTGAGATGTGTGAATATGACCTCCTGCAAAAAGGGGGCGTGCAGCCGAATGAGTGATGCGTGAGTAGCAAAGTCGAACTCTTGGCCTTAGTTGCCGCTACTATAAAAACAAGAGACTCTCCCCTACCGGCTTAAATCTCTGTCTTCGTAACAGCGGGCTTGTCCATGGCAAGTGCCACAAGAAACAGCGAAGCAACAACAACGCTCAAACGCTTCGCGTGAGCGGCTAGACAGGAGGATAGGAGTTCTGCAGAGTGGAGTGATCGCGAATGATGGGATAGAAAGAAGCGATTCCATTTCCTACCACTCTTTCAATTTTTAATTAATTAAGATTAAAAATATCTCTCATAAATGCGCATTACCACTATCCTATATATTCGTGCTAAATTTGATATTTTTAAATCAAACAGTCTATCGTGTAGAGGATCAATATACTGTCTTCTGTATATTCTCTGTAGACAGTCGCAAATTTACTGAAATTATTTTTTTAAAAAAATTCTTAAAGTTAGGTCGATTATAAGGAAGCGATTCAAAAGCGCCTTCCGAAAATAAATACTTTTTAACGTGCATTATTTGTGATATACTTATCAAAAATAAACTATTTGTATTCCTATTTCCTATGTTCTCCTATTTGTATATTAAGAGCATCAAATATATTTTACATCAAATTATGCATACAAAACATTATACTGAAAATCTAGTATGTTTGTAAAAATATTCCAAATAAATCATCTTAATAATTATCTGTTGCTGCATCATTTGACCCAGCCTTTGATTTGTACCTATTATTTAATTAGATAACTCTTCTATACTGTAATTAAGAAGTATTAAAGAATGAATCGATTAATTCCATAGAAACTATGAATCAGTGTGAATCGTTTTAGCGAACACTTTATTCGCAATTATACATTAAAAAAAAGTCTTTACTAAATGCTTTGTATTTTCTTGCATTTAATATTCTTTATAATATAATTTTTTAAAGCAATGTCTTCAGGGCATAGTGCTTTTTACGATTTTGTTTTCACTTTCATCAGAAAATTAGAATTTTATTTGAAGATGTTTTTTCAAAAGTTTTTGTGTTCTAATTGAAGAAATGTCTTCAAGATATTTTTAAGTCTATTTTTTTATTTTCCAATGTTTAACATTTATTATTTAATATTATAAATAGCACAATTTAGTAATCAATGTTTTTCATAAATTCCTGATCGGATTGCAATTCTCATATGGATTGTAATTCAACTAAAAGCAATCGATTAAATACTATACTATTACGTATACCGTAAAATACTATATTATTACATATACCGATTAAATACTATATTATTACGTACACCGATTAAATACTATACTATTACGTATACTGTATTGTCACCAGGAGCACACAATCGCACAAGATTTCAGAGCTCTAGTACATCACGAAGAGAGAGAAATATAGATTTACAAAATTTTATCATTATGAATGTAAAACAAGTTTATTAAATAAAAAGTAGTAAGAATTTATCGGCTAGTGCGTCACATGCTTATCAAATTATTACATAACTTTGGCTTAAAAACAAACATTAAGTTGCAAATAAATGCTAAGATAAGATGCAAAAATTACATTTTATGCATAAATAACTTAAGTAATCAGTGAATTCTTAATTCGATCAAATCAAATCCTTATGAAATCAAAATATATCATCCCATTTGATTGCAATGAAAAAAGCAGTTAAACAATTAAAGTTTATTTAAATAATAATAATAATACTAAAAGAAGTTATTTTAAGGCAATGAAAGCTCTTATTTTCTTTGTTTGTACCGTTTTAGTCTTTAAACATGTCATATTTCTTCAAGCGCTTTTTTAATATAAAAAAGAATTCGTAATTCTTTTTTTTTTCCTTACTCGGTTTTCAAAACAGAGTTTTTGGCAGAGTTTTTTCCAAAAATTTGTTTTCGAAAGCAGTACAGTGACCTTCACCTCCCTTTACAAAAACATAATGGATTGTAGCAAAACGCAAACCACATAAACATAACATCTTTAAGATAAAATGCAAGAAAAAGCATGTGAGTGCTACGAAAATAAATGGCCTGTTTTTTCACTACTGGTAAATGTTTTCTAACGAACCCTAAAGGCCGCACGATGCTTGGAAAGCACGGTACGTCCGTCTTCCAATAATAGCAGTTGACACCTGAACAGCGGAGTACAATAGGACGTCCATTTGCTAGAGAGAATCGGACTGTAGTCGTTCGGTTATCTGGGACAGAGTGTGTCAATGGTAACTGACAAGTTGCTCGGAAGCAATTTGGAACTTCAACGGAAAATGAAGGAAGGTGGAGTCGGGAAGGTTTCAAAAGTACCTTTGAAATGCAAGGGAGAAAAAAAAATCTACAATAAAACTTGGTTAATCCTAACGTCTTTAATACAAATTCATCGATTTTTTCTTTTATCCTTTGAATTTCCTGTTAACGTAATGTTAAAATATCATCTATAATCGAGTAGCCTATTATATATTTATTTTAATCTCATTGAAAATCACTCACTGAAATTTCGCATTTTACCCTTTCAATGCCATTTTTTTCTTTTCCAAAATTATGATAATTTAGGGCTCTAATGGCTCAATTAAAGTATAAATAGCTATATTTTGCTAAAAAAAATAATAACTATAGATGTAATTTTTGAGATTGCTATATGTGTCCCAGTGGTCTTTTTATATGGAACACATGTGTACCATTGGGATTGAGGTGACCATATAAAATACAGTGTAGATTTTATAACATTTTAAAACAATTTTATTGCAAGAAAATTCTTACCAATTACATATCCAACATTATTCATGGCATTTCTAGGTGACATACATTGCAAAACGGTTTTTGCAGAGTGCAATTTTACTTATGGCATATATAGTTTTTGATTGGGTTTTTTTATTACTAAGATGTAGTTAATTACACTAACATATGAATGTAATCACAAAAAACTATTAGGACCTAGCACTTCAATAAATTGAACACTTACTTATCCCTTTAGATCATTTAAAAATATCAGCGGGACATATATGTCACGATGGGGCCCATAGGGTTAAAATGACACCTACCAATATGATGTTATTTTAATAGGTTTTTCTACCGGTTACGAAAGATTTTATTGAACTATCGGATCCACCTTACATCTTATAATTGCTCATTATTTGATACGCAAAACCTAATCAACTCAAAATGAAATAATTTTGAGAAAATGCAGCTTTAGAACTTATTTCATATTTCTCTTCGAAACATCTACATCTGGAAATATTGCTTTGGTAATCATTCTGTATTGCATTTTTTCTATTACATCAGCATGTAACTGCATACTTTTTCTTCGACCAAGGACACTTGCCCTGTAGCACTAATCTTACTCGTATTTAAGAAAATAAAAATAAATAAATAGATAAAAAGATAGCTCGCCATTTCATAAAGACTGAAACCTGATAATGCTCTGAACCTGGATAAGGTAAAGAAAGAGTGACAGTGGGAGGGTCCAGACAGGCTACATTTAAGAGTCCGGCTCGGCACTTTTCTTTACGCGTGCCTTCACAAAAGCCCCCCCCCCCTCCAACCTTCCTAACTTACTCAGTTTCTGGAGGGAGTCTTCGATTTCGACCCTTCATTCCCGATGACATGTGACAGCATAAGAAAGGAAGAAAAAAAGGAAAGTGCTTTCTTTTCGAGTGAAAAAGAGGAGATTCCAATATGCAAAACACTCGTAAGATGAGAGTTGTGAAAAGTAGGAAAATATTTTGAAATTTTGTGTAGCCCGAATGCATTGACGCGAAATTGAAAAGAGAAAAGAGTGAATTTAGAAGTAAGGAAATTGAATCTACAATGCATTCTTGATCATGCAGTGTATTTGCATAAAATTGTAAGAATTTAAAAAATAAAAGCTGTCACATAAATAAAATTTTTTGATTTATTTAATTGTAATCATAAAGAATTATACTCGCCCCCCCCCTACCCCGTATTGGCGCCTAAAGTAGACTGAGTGACTGAGCGGACAGGAATATTTTGAGCTATGTGGTGAATACAAAATAGCTTCTGTATGCGCCAACTCCTCATGCAGAAATACGATCTGCCATCGCCAACAAGATTTTAGACTCCAGAGTAAATAAGTAATATATATATATATATATATATATATATATATATATATATATATATATATATATATATATATATATATATATATATATATATATATATATATATATATATATATATATATATATATATATATATATATATATATATATATATATATATATATATATATATATATATATATATATATATATATATATATATATATATATATATATATATATATATAAAATTTAATTCAATTCCTACTTAAGTCAACAAAGAAAAATTTTATTTTAATGACTTTTTATTAAATAATTATCAAAAAAAATTATTAAGTATCAAAAAATAAGTATAAAGAATTATCGATTTTCGCAAGAATTGAACTCGCATTCTTCACCTTCACGTGAAAAATACTGAAATCCTTGCATTTTAACGATTGAACTACTGCCTGCGGATCTCTATTTTCATTACAAACTGCTAAAGCTTTATTTAAAGTATTAAAAATTACTTAAATTTAATTAATCAATTAATATTTGAAAAAACTGTATTAACATCAAATGTCATCCACTACAAATTTAAAAAAAATGTATTTGAACGTAAGTGGATGAATAAAAAGTATTTTATTAACAATTGAAAATTTGAACAAGCTATATGATAAAACATTTACATTTTTTATATGTTAGGTGAATACGAGAAATGAAATTAAATAAAAAAAAATATTGAGATATTCCTAGGAAAACATAATCAACAGAATATCCTGTGATTTCATCAGTTGCTTATCAAATGTAACAGGTCCCTGGGCAAGATATTATGTTTTTGCCCTTTCTAGCGGTTGCAAAAAATGTCATAAATCTACAATTGTTATATCTCTCAGGAACCCCTAAGGTGTGTCTGGGTTATGTAAATTTTTTATTTGTGTCTCTCCTCCAATATGAGGTTAAGAAAATTTGATCACTTTATATTGCAATTAATGCAGTATTTATAGTTCATGAAGATGTGAGAAAGGGGAGAAAATCCAATTGTATTCATAGTTGCAAATAGCAATCACCACATTGAGAAAATTATTTATAGTCTAAAAACATAAGTATAGTGAACATAAGAAGCACCTGCAACGATTTTTCTTAACTTTCATTTCTAATTTATCAGTAGTATGGTAAGTGTAAGCCCCTCGCCGTATTTGATTCACTTTTATACCCATTTGTCTTTTTGTCACCATACTGCTGAATTTCATCTATGATAAAAAGGCCTTCGAACTCTTAAGCATGTACAGATCTATATATAAACGAAACTTTTATCAATTATTAAAGTTCATCAGATAATTTTATATTAGTTAAGTCTTTTAAGACTTATTGATGTGACTCGATGATTCATATTTTCATATTGATTTTAAAAATTTTAAGTTTTTAAAATGGATTGTAAAAGAAATATCAATTTTAATTCTACTTAGTTTATCAGAATTTGAAAATATAAAGCAAGATTTGGCGAGGAATAATCAAAATATTGGCATTTGATTCAGGGAAACTAAGCAAACCAGGTGAAATGTTAAATATTCACCCAAAAAGATATGTCTTCCAAATGTTGAAGGCTTATTTAATGCGACTAGATTTTCTAGATCAAACAGATCAATTTCCAGAATTTTATTCACTTTTAGGGAAACCGCCAGCTGACTTCTGTTAAACTCCATAAACTTCTCATACATTACAATTCTGAGCGAGTTTTGAAATACATTTCCATAGATCTTCTCGGCAATACATGCACCAACTTAATCCCTCCAAACACCAAAAGCCTTTCAAACCTAGCTCCACAAACCTTCCTGCATCATGTATTCAGTCATAAAAGACACCGGTTTCAATACAAAGTGTTTGTGTTTACTTTCTGGGGTGAGTTGTATTGAAAAGTTACTTAATCCTATAAAGATATGAATACATATTTTATCACCATGAAAGTTCCAGTTAAAGCAGGAAATGAAGGTGAAAATTTTTAAGAAAAGGATAAAATACAAAAAAGTATAAGAAAAAAAGAAAGAAAGAAAAGGGAAGAAAATTTCACCACAGTTCTACAAGTTCTATTCTCAACATAATTTGTGCCTTTTTATCCATTGAGGATAGGATTATGGTAATATGTAGTAGAATTTTTGCCAGGAGGAAGGGAATAAAAACCCTTTTGCACCACAGAATTATTTTGGAAGGAAAAGGAGGGGGAACTTGAAAAGAACAGATCCGCAGGGGTGAGAGTAAAGAGGGGAGAGGAAGGGAGAAAAGTGCTTTTAGAAAGCAATGAGTAAACTTAGATCGCTTGAAGGAAGCGCCAACCGACTGCATTAGCCAAGAAATCCGGAATATTTTCTGGGGATTTTCCAGTTGTACACAAAGGTTTTCCGCTTTAAAAAACCTCCAGCAGAAACGAGATTTAAAGAGCAGTTCTTTATAGCCTGGGAATGGCCACTGGCCGGTGCTCTGTTGCTGCAATTACTTGAAAAGGACTGCTAAATTGTGACTATATGGAGACTTTTCAAGAGCCCGATGATAATACATGTTGCTTAAAAGCTGGACTAACGCCATTTCTTGCAATTTTAAAGATTTCTAGTCTGACTATAAATCTTCTTTACAGTTGGAGAATTTGCGTAGTAAAATGTGGCGATATTAAACTAGAACAGAGTTTTTTATAAAACATCAAGAATTAGACGGAAATTTGTTTTATTATTTTTTTTAACATCTTATTTTTAAAAAAATCAGATTTATTTCACTTTTTGATAAAATGGTCCAGGTGATGCAATATATTTCCAAAAATGTGTTAAAAATATTGTTAACAAACAGTTTATTTAATTTTTTAAAAATAGCTTCAGATGAATTCTTTTTCTTAGCAATTATTTACATAGGTGCTCGCATTTATTTTAATCAGCGACATCTGTTGGTAAATACGCGAAGTATCTTTATAAATGATAATGGTTTTGGGTTTTACCAATTTACTATTACTTTATTGTTATCATTTTGAAAGTTTTTCATTTAGTATTATTGAGTTATTCAGTGTATAAAGACCCCAATCATGGAACGCTCCAAATTGCATTTTCGACATTCATTGATTTTTTTTGTTTGATATGAAGAAATCTGCTGTCGAAGCCAACAGAACTTTTAGAAATTTATGGCGGTGCTGCTCCGTCATATTCCGATTGTATATATATATATATATGTGCGTGTGTGCGTGTGTCATGATATTTTAATTCTAATTTCAATGTAATTAATTTCCAATATTTTATCTTAATTTAGCCCATAGTAACTTCATTCTAAAAGTATTCTCTTATTTCGTAATCCAATTCCACTTTCAGTTCAATTAATTCCTGTAAAAATAATGCGCCATCAGTACTACGTATCAAATGAAAGTAATACTTTTGTTGCCCTTATCAGAGGTCAAAGCATATATTTCATCGGCGCGTGGCCGGAAATCCTATGTTATCTAAGACTAGTGATCATTTGTTTCGCCTTTCTTTCGTACTTCTGCTTTTGTGCCGCACTGTGTCTGCTTGTAAATAAATTGCTTTCCCGAGACGGATATTAAAGAGAGAATAAAACACAGTTAAAAATACAACGTCTCGTCCATGTCTTCAAACCTGCACTCTGCTTCAACCAAAATAATGTTACACACACACACACACACACACACACACACACACACACACACACACACACACACACACACACACACACACACACACACACACACACACACGTACACATCATTGATCTGGATCTGAGACGAACTTGAAAGATGAAATGTCTTCTTTGGGTGTCTTCTTTCACACCAAATTTGCAGATCTATTAAATTTTAGAGTCTACCCAAATGTATATGAATGAATATGATAACTGGAAAAGAATATTACAATGACAGAATGGATAAAAACATTATGTGAGGGGATTTACAGTTCTATCATCAAAGTTGTACACGTGTATCAACCCACGGTTTGACCGTCTCTTGGTCTCTACGTTCAAGTGTTTGTGAAGGTTCCCCAATACTGAAAATCTACGTCTGACTGTTTGAAAAATCGTACATGTGAATGCGATAACCCAACACCACTCCATGCAAAGAACTAGACGAATGAAATGTTGCTGGTTCGATGGATGAAATGATAAAATGTACATTTAGTATGTCGTTTTTTTGCTAAAATTTTAGATCTTAACAAATTTTGAGTGAAACCGATAAGCGGAAAGATTGCCTGTCTTGCATTGACGAATTTCTCACAGATATTTGTCCGTGTGCATGAACGTGGGAATTCAACAATGCTGTTAGCTAGATATGATTCTTACATCAGTGTTGTAAATCTGCTTTAGATATTAGATCAAATTTATCAAAGTACAGACTCTGTCTTTCTGTTTATAAATATGTATGTGAACGTGACAATCAAAATCGCAGACAACTGGGTCAAAGAAATTTGTTATCTTTCTTTCAAATCTATGCCTCATTGGAGCCACATAAGATATGAAGATGAGAAGCTTCCGGTATGGTGGTTGGTTCTCGTCACCCAGGGTGCATAAATGGTGTAAGGTCGTTTAAAAACCTCCATGGAAGGTCATCACGACCACGGTCTAACCTCCCAAAGGAAGGGTTACATCGTGGCCGGTGATGGCCCTTAGAGCTCAATCTCAGTTCCCGCCAGTGCTGTCGCGGCGGTCCAATCATTCAGATTTATCCGTATGCCTCAAGAAGGATCGGAATAGTCGACAAATTTGTAGATCTGAACAAAATGTTTATTAATGGAAAAAAAAAAGGTTTTTTTTTTTCTTTTTCTTTACATGTTCACGATACGAAGAAACTGAGCATATATTACAAAGTATTCAAATAGTATAAAAGAGAGTACCTTGTTCATCCCGTGAGTGCGATTAAGAAATTCGAAAAATTATCTCTCGCAGCGCTGTTGTCGCCTTTATTATGTGTCATTGCGAAACTTATCACAAAGCCCTTTTCTTTCGGAACGGTATCTTAACAGAGTTAGTTCCAGAATGTTTGGCGCCCTGTACGAAATTACCGTGATGCCCACTGCATACATTGTATATTGGTGCATATGCTTCACTTTCAATAAGGTGAAAGTACGCATTAAATACTTTCATCAAGTATTTAACGCGTAAAATACTAGGTGACCCTAAAAATAACGGGAAAGTGAAAATACTTATACAACAAAATGGACTTTATTGGGACTATCCAACTTTTAATCTTTTTAGCAGTGGCGAGTTTCTGACAAGGCAGATTAAACAGTTTTTTAGGGTCTCTAGACTGAGAAGGAATTGTTAACAAATTAATAAATTTGTAAAAAAAAATATGAATTCAGTTATGTATTTGGATAAAATTAACACTTTATCAAACGCAAGTAAGTTCATATAGTAGGTTTTATTATGCTTTCTTTTATTGACTAACACTAAACATTTGCTTCAATAATATATTGGACAACTGTGGATGTCAAGGCAGTTTGGAGTCAAACATAAGTAAAAACAAATACTTTTTACAAAGTTATTAAAATAAGAAAAATCCCCCCCCCGAAAAAAATCATTAAAAGTGTTTGAAATATGTGGTTAGATTGACTATTTTATTAAAGGAGACGCTTCATAATATGTACTGACTAGGACCGCAAAATATTTAAATCCGTCACTGCTTTCAGCCTTCTTCTTCAATATTTAAATAGACCCGAATTGCAATTCATAAAATCTGGTCATTGTGCTTACAATACATATTGAAATTCTGTGCTGAAAAAAATTCCCTTGCGTTTCCTCAGTGTCAGCACCCACACTTTATCTGGTCTTGACGGAAGGAAAAAGGAAACGTGACGCCTTTCAGAATCCGAATTTCCTTTTATTTCGCTGAAAAGTTCCGTGACCTATGCTTGGAAGAAAAAAAAATGTCTATTTCTGAGTGGCGCCAGACGACCCAGGACCGAGAGCCCACACCCAATTATGCGCCCAGCAATGTGAACTGAACAAGAAGAAACGTTTGCAGAATAATTCTATTTTATATCTTGACAGCCTGCTTTTCATTTTCGAACGTGCTTTTTTCCCCTTCAGTGTTATTGCGTTCCGTTGAAGATGCCTGCACCATGTCTCCAAAGTATTTATGTTGTGGTACTTCGAAGTAATCCGGCCAGTGGCGGATTTTCGATTAAGCAATTGCCTAGCGTTGCAGGTCTAAGAGAGGCCCCAAGTAGTCTATTGAATAAAAATGTTTTTAGTCTACTTGTAAAATAAATAAATTAGTAAAAATTACCATTTTTTATGAATTAAAAAATAACGATTTGTCAAATCTAATTTCTCAGGTTTCTATCTGATATGACATTTATTACTTTTTTTTTTTATTTAGTGCAATATTTACAAACATTGAGCAACTACTTGAATAATATTATGTACAAACGTAGATGCTCCCCAGCCATAAATCCAAATAAAATAAATAAATCATATGATTTTTCACAAAGTTGCTTAAATAAAAATAATTAATTTAAAATAAATCAGTTAACAAGTTGATTCAGAATGTGAATTTTAATTGAATAGATTATTAAAAGAGACATCTTATAATGCGCATTGCCTATGCTCGTAAAATGCCTATATTTGATACCAAATCTCAAACAAATCCAACAAATATTCTCGAGGTTATTAGTAAAAAAATTGACCAAAAATAAATCAATAATTAATCGATTAAAATATGAATTTTAATTCACTAGATTATGTGTATATGTATTTTCATATCATGAAACATTCCTATTCAAAAAACGTTTGCATTGAACAGTAAATTGCCGTTATCGCATGGAAGAAAATTTATTTTCATTTCTCAGTAAATGAAACACATTACATTTTTTTCTAACTCGTAAAATAAAATGATGTATCATTTCATGTCTCTGTACGATAAGTAAGCATTGTTGATAGGAATAGTATGTATTGATAAAGAAATGCAAGAATTAAATCCAAAACATCAAAATAAATTAATTTGTTTCTCTCTTGATCAGTAAGATATTAATTTTAAAACTAATATTAATATGTCTTTTAAACAATGAAGATATATATTAAAATTTATTTCTTTTAAAATGTTTCATTTCATGCTTTCAGCATGATGGCGATTCAGGCCCAAACGAAATTTAAACAAAATATTCATTGTTTTTTTTTTGTTGGAATTTTCTTTGTGGAAAAGAATCAAATTTCTACTAGAAATTTTCACTATGAAGTTTTTGTCATGTATAAAGCACAAATCGAATTCAACATATGCATTGTAACTTCACTGATGCTTTCAAAATACCACAGATATCAAATAAAAAAAAAATACTATTATCGACGTCCAGATAGTATTTAAATATTATAAATATGGAAACAATCCTTAATAGAAAATGTCAGATATCCTGTGTTTAGTTATGTTAATTAAGCTAGATGTGCATGATAAATTAATCAAAATTCTTACTCTGTGTAATTTTGCCACGATAAATCTATTCATAATATCAAAAAGAGGTGTTACCATAGGAAATTCCATAGGAAAAAGTTTTATACAATTTTAAATAAGTAGACAATTTCCTAAAAACATTTTAGGGACAGCATTTTTTTAATATACATTATTAGCTTTAAGGTATTTTTATTTTTCATATACATTGACTGACAGCAATATAATTTTCATTAAAACAGCCGAAGATATTATAGCACACGAATGGATATTTAAAAAAAATTATCTTTTGAACGATAGCAGTTAAATTGCTATGTAATTTTTCGTTTATTTTCAATAATGTTTAAAAATAGTTTTATGTTTATTTTATAATATATTTCACTGTTATAAAGAAATTCAAATCTTTCTCATTGGTGCCATAAATATTTTAATCTGGATTTAAATTCTTTTAATCCAGGTTAAAAGAATTTAAAAAGTTTAAGCAAGAAAGTTATTTTTATTAGTTGAAGTTCAATCGCTTTCGTTTAGACAAAACACATAGCACAAAGAACAGAAGTATGTAAGATTTATAAAATATTATATGTTACAGGTCTATCCAGATTTAATGTTTAAAAATGCTTTCACGAAGAAGTTAATAAAACTATAAAAAAACAACGAAGATATTTCGATAAATTTAAAATGTTCTCCGAACTCATTTGACGACTCAGTGAAAATTATTCAACAGCAATCTATTATTTTTTACTTTTATTGTTGTAACAAGAATGACATCTGAATCGATTGACACCAATATTTATAATCATTTTCAAGAAAAATGAAATTTACTGTCAAACTTGCAATCGACATTTGTCTCTTTATTGAGCCTGGATTTATGATGTCTGTGTCAATAATGGCAATTCACTTTCTCTGTAAGCTCGTCGAAGGTCATCCTTTTCCCATGCGAGTTCAACAACTCATTGACATCACTGCAATGAATTTTAAATGTCACTTCCCAGAAATTTTGAAAACGTTTCCATCTACAAAAGCGACCTGATACATTTCTGGCTCATTTTTCAAAAAAGAACAAGTTTTCATTTTATAGCTTTAATTTTTATTTTTTTTTATTTCTAAATTTAGCTGTCATATCACATTCTTAAACAGGAAATATTCGAAGTAGGCGGGAGGGGGGGGGATAAGGAACCAGTTCATATGATTTTAATCTTTTACTGAAATAAGTTTAGTTAAATTTCTATACTGTACACTAGCAGTACCCGCACAGCGTTGCCCGTGGCATAACGCTCAAGAGGAAACTTAAGTCTAGCCTCCACTCGATATGACATGGGCATGTCACGCAACATCAAATAAACATAAAAATATATTTAGAAACCATCAAAAATAACTACAAAACAACTTTTTATAGCACACATTCATAAATATTTAGACTGTTAAAAAGGTAAAAATATGATATGTTCATAGACAAAAAAATTCACTAAAAATATTACCATAGAAAAGTTGTTTTAAAATATCTCCAATATCAGTTAATTTTTTGGGGCATAATGAGTTTTGAATCGCTGTTTAAAATCAGACGTGAACAATGAAATGTATCGCATATACATACCACAGCTCTTGCTGTTTGAGATTGCAGTTTGAGATTTTCGCACATACGTATAAGCACAGTGTAAAGCACATATACTGCTCTACATAAGTGTAAAGCACAGATATTTCTGTTTTACCCATGCGCAAATCGTAGTAGGAAAGTAATTAAAATCACAATTATAAAACTCCTTTTTTTATTTTGATATGACTTCAATATACTAAAACCTTCCCCATTTAATGCCATACAAAACAGCACAAATATCTCCAATATCAGTTAAGTATTTCTAGAGTTCTTTTATTTCAAACATACCGGCGTATTCAGGAGACTTCATTTTATACTGTGTATAGATTATATAATTAAAATAAAGATTTTTCTTTTCTACATTAACACCATTCAAGCAAAACTAATCTTTATTTTTCATTCGTCTTTTAGACAATTCGTTTTTTCTGTTTCGTTCTCCTCTCTGTGCCTTAAATAGTAATACAACAGATTGCATCGCCAACAGAAAATCTTAATAAGAATGAATTATTGACCAATACATTACAAAATTAAATACTTGCTGATATTTGCCTCCGCCGGTTTATTTGGCGATTTTCATATCATGCCACTTACTATTTTAACTACGAAGCCAAATTTTCCCCAAAATGGTTTGTATTAAGGTTTCATTTGTTGGCGATTTATCACGGGCAACTTCAGATGGCGATGTTTCTATTTTTTTTGGCGATTTGTATGTAATATCAAAAGTACCCCAAATCATTTTAATTAGCTGCCATTTCGAGATGTATAGCAGGAAAGAGAGCTGGAAATCTTAATTTTTAGAAGTCATGTGAACCACGTTTTCAATACATATTGAAGGTCATTTAAATTTTCTATCTAAAGCCACAGCTGGCTGTTACGCTGGTGCCTTTTGTTTTTCTAAATAGATAAAAATTATAAAGTTAGACAATTTCCCAGTGTATTGTTAAGAGATAAAACTCCTTTGCTCTTTCTTTAGATAGCATATTTATGTAAATATACTTGAATTACACATTTTTCTGGAAAAAAAAATCAATATTCTAATTACAGAAAAAGTAAGAAACTGTCTGAATTTTTTTAAAGGTATTACATTCGGCAAATTTAGGTCGGAAAATGTTCCGTAATATTTGAGGTTCCATAAAATTTCGGTAAACTTGCACTTCCTCACTTTCAAAAAAGTCAATAGATGGCACTAGGATCGATCAAACTAAAGAAATCACTTTTTTTAAAGGATTTAATATGAAAGAGGAAACGAATACGTCAAGTGGAAATAACCATATATATTGAATAAATAAATACAAAACTGGAGACTTTAGAGCTTTGATCTGAATCCAGAAAATTGAGGTAGGAAGAAATGGAGCACACAAGGGAAAAAAAAAACATTTCAAAATATTAAAAATTAATAAAATAAAACATCAGAAAGAATAGGAAAAAATTGTTATTTTTTTAAGAAACTATGAAAAACTATTTTTTCTCGAACAGGAAGATATAAAGAAAGACAATTGATTAAAAAATGAGAAAGTAGAACATATACACACAGGCGCCTGATTAATATTTGTTGTTTAGGCTTTTATTATTTCTTTCCTTTAGATTTTTCCACACGTTTGTGATATCAGACTAACTAAATTTGTTTGGAACGAAGAAATTGCATCATTTATTTGCTGTCTCCCATTTCTCTATAATCCGAAGAGAAGTTTCTAATCTCAAGCTGACAACTTTTCAATTCCCGATTTAGCTCACATGCTTAACAAAAATAAATTTTTGGAACTTTGTATTAATAACTTAAAAATATACTTACTTCTGTTTTCATATTTTGTTTATAAAAAAGTTGCTATTATTGTCATTATTACTTATATTAAATCAAAATTGTTTTCATGCATTCCAAGAATTTTTATATATATATATATATATATATATATATATATATATATATATATATAATTTTTTTGTACCAGCTGTAAATCGGTTTATAATGAGGTGACATTTTGTTCAGCTCGCAACGAAATGCATGCTACGCAAAACAAATAAACAAAATTGATGACAAATTTGATTTCAAAATTCTTGGTGTCACTTTAAGTGATATGAATGATGCATCAAATTTTATCACTGGTAGCTTTTTGATGCAGCTCTGTAATGAATGATATATACCTGTTGAAAATTGTTTGAAAATTTTGAATCACATATAGACTTCTTTGAAAAAGCACAGTGGTGATAATAGCCTATTTTCAGTTTAGTCACGGAAGTAAAATGTAATTGCCTTATAAATAAAATACAGGGTATTTAGGGTTAACACGATATAAGAAATGATGGCATAATTTCATTCTAAGAATTTAAATTAAATATGTAGTATTTTTTAAAAATTATAAACGTATCTGAATGAAAAACATTTAGATATTTTGTTTCATTTGGAATCATTTGAAGCATTTCAACGGCTGAATTTTTTGTGAAAGATGAAAAATTGAAACAAAACCAACAAACTAATTTAATAAGAAATAAAATTTTTATTTCTTCTTACATTATTCATATTTGCAAAGCAAAAGCACATATCACATAGCAAAAACTACAAAACTACAGCACTGAAAAATAAAGGCAAAAATGTTATATCCAAGATTTGCTCAAAAGTTTTATTTAACTACTTTTACTGGTAAGAGAGATAAGTTCATTTTTCTGCAATTTTTTTTTTTTTTTTGAGATTTTTAGAATACTTTTACATTGAAAAATGAAAACATAAATGATACAATAATCATTGAGAAATGAAAAAACATTAAATGCACAAGCCTGAAGAATTGTACTGAAATTTCGTCATTTCTGCAACTATATTTGAAGAATGATATTGAAGAACAATACAACATGAGATGCCAAAGTCTCTAAAACTATAGTATTCGGCATCGGAACTGGGATAATTCAAAGTTTATAAATATAATTCTTTTTTTTTTCCTTTTCAAAATTCCAAACTAAGAAAACTGAATCTATAAATAAACAAACCAGGATAAAATGAAAAATTTTAAGTTTAAAGGTGCACCAATATAGTTAAAAAATTTAACAATAATTAAAATAAGGATCTCAATAAATAAATATCTTTAATTAACAAACTTTATAGATATATCAATAGAGTAGTGTCTATTGAATCTATCTATAATAATCTAGTATTTGAAGATTTTAATTGTCCCAATTAGTTTTGCTTTTTTTTATTAAATACATTGTACAATAGTAAAAGAAATAAATGAAGAACTTTGGACTATTATTCTCTTAAAGATCACCTAGAAAAGAAGATACCGACATATTTAACTAAAAAAGAAATCAATTTTAAAACAAACTTATTTTAAAATCTTGATTACGAATTCATCTAAATGAATTAGATGTATAGGCGACATTTAATATAATTGAAAAGTGTGAAGTTTTCAGATTAAAAACATTAAACTAGCCTAATTCCTATATACTATATAATCGTTTTCACAGTGTGAATCTGAGTTGAAAAGCCTTAGTTTAAGAGTGATAAAACGATAAAATTCAGGCACTAATCAAAAGGTAATAAATTTCTCTCATCTTCAAAAATTTTTACAAAACATTTCATTCATTTTTTGTCAATATTTTGAATTTGTATGAATAATTTAGTGTTTTTACTTTTAACTGATATCTTCTGACCATCTGATGAATAACTATATTTCAAATTTGCAATCCGTTTTGGTCGACAGCGCAAGCTTACATTTCTGCTTTCAAAATGTCGATTATCATTAGACATTGGAATTACACCACTTGCTTGTGAAACTGTTGTTTCGCTTGTGTTTTGGTCCGTTGAATCATCAATGGATTGAGTTTCACTTGTAAAATCATCTTCAGAATTCAGATTTTGATTTACAGAAGATGCTTCACTCGTCACCATTTCGTTATTTTCACTGTTGTTGTGATCTTTACGAAACTGGTTCCCTAATTTCAATTTAAGTCGAGAGAGAGGCTGAAAGATATCGACATCCAAGTTATTGTAACGCAGACTACAAACAAGAGGTTGGTTTCGAATGTGATAGACATCTGGCTGCGCTAGAACTATTTCATTTTGCTCTGAAATTGCTGTACTTTCTTCGCATATAGCCTTTTCAGCCGCTTTCTCTCCCATATCACTGTCCCAACGTCCGTGTGTGGAGTTATTAGATTCTGAGGTATACTGTTTAATGCCCGAAGAACGACGGCCTGGCGTTTTCTGCTTTTTTCGGTATTTTTTGCGATGAGATTTGTTTATATTCCAAGATTCCAAAGAATATGCAGCATCTTCAGACCTAGTACTAGAATACTCATCATTCCTGTGGAGTTCTGCTGTGGATAATCCTGCAGACTCTGATACAGACAATTCTGTAGATTTTGATGCAGACACTTCCATTGATTGCGAAGCAAAAGATTCTGGGGGCAATTTTCCTAATTCTGATTGACATAATTTTGAAACTTCTGATGGAGATAATTGTGCAGATACTGATAAAGGTAATTCCTCAGGTTCTGATGCAGAAGATTTTACAAGTTCTGCTGGTTCTGTTGCAGATAATTTTGCAAATTTGGATTCAAGTAAATCTGCTGATTGTGATGGAGCTGATTTTACAAATTCTAATGAAGGTAACTCTTTAGGTTTTGATATAGGAAATTCTGTTGGCTCCGACGGAGGCAACTTTGAATATTTTGATGCAGGTAACTTTTTAGGCTCTGATGGATGCATTTCTGAAATTTGTTGTAGAATTGAATTTGTAGGCTCTGATGTTGGTAATGATGATGCAGACACTTCCACTGATTTTGAAACAAAACATTCTGGGGGCAATTTTGTTAATTCTGATGGAGATAATTGTGCAGATACTGATGAAGGAAATTCCTCTAATGGAGATGGTTCAACAAGTTCTGCTGCAGGTAATTTTGCAAATTTTGATTCAAGCAAATCGGCCGACTCTGATGGAAGTGATTTTACAGATTTTGATGGAGGTAGCTCTGTAGGTTTAGATGCAGAAAATTCTGCAGTTTTTGATGGAAGTGATTTTGCAAGTTCTAGCTTAAGTAATTCCTCTGATTCTGATTGTGATAATTCTGCAGGTTTTAATGGAGGAAACTTTGAGTTTTTTGACGTAGGTAATTTTGCAGCCTCTGATGGATGCATTTTTTCAATTTCTGGAGTAATTAAGTCTGTAGTTTTTGATATACGTAATTCGCCAGGTTCTGATGAAGGCAACTGTACATGCTCTGTTGGAAAATTTTTTGTAGCATCTGGTTCTAATAGAGGTAATTCTACAGATTCAGATGGAGATAATTCAACTGGTTCTGATGATTTAGAGTATTCAGCACCTTCATTACCCGCTTCAGAGAATTGATCAGCAGCTTCTTCGAAATTTGTGCAATGTTCGATATAGCATCTGTTTTCATTGGATGAGAAACCTTGCTTTAAGTCAGCATTTTTATTTACTTGTGAAATATTGTTGTCTGAAATATTGTCGCAGAATCCTGAATCGTCAAAGTTATTTGATTGCTCACAATCTTTTCTGCTTTGTATATCCGATTGATTTAAATTGTCAGGGTTTAGTGTGCCATAAGATGATTCTGAATGGTATGTCTGCATTTCCTGAAAATCAAGCAACAAAATTATTGTAATGCATTAATCGCCAGAACATTTCTTCTAATATACATGATATTTCATAAATTCGAAACAAATTTAAAACACAATAACTTGCAAGTGAATGAAGATAGATAGATACCACTTTTGTAAAAAGGATGAAAAATAAAAAATGATTAAAACCAAAACTTATTGGTTTTTGAGATTCCATGTTGCATTTACCGATTCTCCATAATTGATACAACGATGCTCTACATATGGTAAAAACTTGTCAGAGTAACTGTCTAGAATTTAATTTACCGTTTTTCAATCTGGAACTCAACTGTCAAAAAGGAATTACACGTTTTTATGTTATTATGCAATATTTCTTTTGCTCAGGTCATCAAATGCTACATTTCCGGTGTTAAATGTTGAGTAAAAGTTTCTTATTTTAGAAAAGACATCATCAAACCAATTGCAAGTTTATATGAAAATTATGTGACCATTAAATTTTGATTTATGGCAAAAAAAAAAAGAAAAAAGAAAGAAAGATTTGTTTTTTTATCTTTCCATTTTTTTTCTATTTTTATCATCCATAACTTGCTAGTTATTGAGTTTTAAAGTGGTTTAACAGTTATGAAACATTATTATTTCAACTATAATCAATAAATGCAGAAGTTGATATTGCAGAGAAAGCCATAACTAACCATAATAAAGCTAAATGGTATAACGAATGTCTGTACGCTTTTTATATTTAAGGTAGATGACTTCGTTGAAAAGTCGATTTCCTTTTGCAAATTTATAAAATTTAATATTTTTAATGTTTGAACAATTTTCTTTATGAAATTATTAGAATTTAGTTTCTAAGTCTGTTTTTTTGGGAAATACTGATTTTCATATTTCCCTTTACATAAGTTTTGATGCCATTTTACATATTTCGATGCTATTTTCTCAAATTCTAATATTTGATAGAATTTTCTTACGAAAAACCTCATAAATTAAAAATGTAATGCAGATTTTTTGTTCAAACTGATATAATAATTTCTTAATTTGTTCTGCAGTTCCTGAACTAGATAATAAGTAATCTATTCATTTAGAAATATTTTATACTTGTTTTCGTACTTCACAATGTGAAAAATATTGAAATTATTAGTTATTTATTTTAAATTATTATCAATTTATTTATTATTATTTAAGTTATTTATCAGTCGAAACAGAATATTTAAAGAATGTATAATAATATAATTTACTTTTTTAGTTCAGGAGCTAGGTAATATATATCTTAAGTTATCTGCAAAAGTTTAAGCAAATCATTTGAAAAATATCTAAATTAGAGGATTTTTGCTTCATTTTTCTTTTTAGATAAAGAAAAAAAAAACTTTTTTCCCCCGATTTTTAAAATATTTTTGCCACTCAAATAATTATATTAAAAAATATAACTATTTTCGAAAATTTCTAAAAAAAAAAAAATAATCCCGTAACGTAGTGAAAACAACAAAGTGAATCATTATAATTATAATAATAATGCATTTAAAACATTAAAGGAAAATTTGGTGAATTTATTTTAATATTGCCTTCATATATTAACACAAATTATAGAAATTGCATTCATTTTATGTGTCGGTTTCAAATAATCAACTTTATTTAAATGGATAATGGAGCCATACTGAAGTTTTCAGCAACTACTTTGAAAAGAAACAATTTTTAAGCATGATCAGATGTCGAAAATTACATAAGAGCTGTCATCTATTTCTTTAAGTTTCCATACTATATCACTATAAGCTTAAATGTTCTTCAGGTCAGTATTGAAGGTTATTATTAGAATGGAATCTTAAAATCACAATCTCCGATCAGACCAATTTCACAATAAATTAATTTCCATAAAATAAATTTTAAAAAATTAAACCAAGATATCACATTATAAGAAATTATCTATAATTAACTCTTTCTAGGGCCCTAGGGAAGTATGCTTCCCACCAAATTTATCAATCTTTGTATGAAATTTTGTAGGTTGGTATAAGTCCTGACAATTTTTTTTAGAAAGACAGAAATTTAGATGCTTCAGTTCTTTATCTCAATCAAAATTATGTGTCATGATTTGTTACTTAATTATTAATAAACCAAATTAATTAATTAATCAAATTAAATTGATCTAATAAGCTAAATGAACCCCTTTTCTTATTCTAATTTCAAGCCTTAAAATATTTTAACATAACATGACTAGAAAAAAATGGCCCTTTAAAGGGTTAAATAAATAAAGAGGTATAAAAAATTAGATTTTTTAAATAATTAAAAAAAATTGTTTTAAGATTACTTTTTTATGCTGATGACAAAGTGTTAAAGAAATGGCGTAACGTTAAAGAGCCAGTGTGACAGAGTTGTTTACAGTCCTTTGTCAGGTGGGAAAGCGATAACTACAGGAAATTTTTTCAGTAAAAGATGGAAGTCTCTGGAAACAAAATAGGGTTGCAGTGGCCTGGAGGTAAGGTCTCGGCTTCGGAACCGGAAGGTTTCCTGGTTCGAGAAGCAATTCCACCGCAAAACCTTCATGTACGCAGGTCTAGTGCACGTTAAATCAGTCGGAGCCAAACATCTTCCCGATAGTGTGGTGTGATATGGAAGTTTGGAGAGGGGGATACCAGCTGAAGTGTCGTCCTCGTCATCTGCCAGAAGCTTAAAATTACGACGTTCGTTTCAAAATAGCCCTAGTGTTGTTTTAAAACAGGAAGTTAATAAAACTGAAAAACAAACTGAAATTTGAAGCAATGTCGGGGGCATAGAGTTAAAAAGTTCCAAGAAAGACTTCTGAAGCTATTTCTTTAAAGGAATTTGCTGTATGGGCGTTGTCGTGAACACTAATATTGAACATTCTGTATTTATTGTTCCGAATAGCTCATCGCAATTTTTCGAGTAATGTATAGCTTTCACAATGTAACCTCACAGTTGAAGGGAAAGGGTCATGCGAATTGACCTAAAAGCAAGCGATCAGGAAGTTTTTCAAATGCTTCGAACGATAAAATGTCTTGTGCCTTCTTTTAGCGATGTGAGAAGCTTTCTTTCTTTCGTATGTCTAATATCATCTCAACCCTCGTGATTAAAAATCCAATTACTAAAATAATATTTAATTTAGTAATATTGACATCACTTTTTGAAATAACATAGGATATTTGTGGAATGAAGTTCGTAATTTTGACCCGCTAATGGATGACGAGAACCGCAACTGAGCTGGCACTCTTACCTTCAAATTTCCGTATCACTTCATGGGAATGAAAGCAACAAAGAATGTTGCTTTAAAATATGTTTAAAATGCAATGAAATTAAAAAAATAATTGATGGAAATAAAATTAGCATTACTGAAAGTTTATTTTTTAAATTTTAAAGTGATGTAAAAATTGCTTTTATGCTATAATCTGCTTCGGAGTTATTGAAGGAAAACATTAAGATTTCAATCAATTTTTTAACTAAAAACCTAATAAAATTCTGAAAAATCCTTTTTTAAGTAATGGAACATAAACAAGGATATTTATATTCCTGTTTATAATATAACAAGGATATTTATATTCCTGTTTATAATATAACAAGGATATTTATATTCCTGCTTCATTTACACATCTGGTAGGTTAATTCAGAATTATTGCAATTATTTTATTTGTATAAATCTAACAATGATGAAATTTACATTATAAAAGTTTCGCGGTTAAAGAATGCTATGATTGGTTGACATAGGGTAAGATAAAGGATATAAGATATCGATTTTCAGCTATTAAATTATGATATATAACTTCATATATTTACCTGTATTTTTTCATATTCTTCAATACATGTGAATCCTTTTTGTCGTGAGGCCATTCTGTCATCGTTTGATAAAAGTTCAGAATCTGAAAATGCAGCTGTTCCATTTTCGAATTTGGATGTTGTGGTTTCTTTAATTCCATTCATCTCATCAAGAAAATTGCATGGAGAGTTATTTGTTATTTCTGTTTCTGATTGAGTTGTTTCATTGGTCTTAAATTTATTCGGTTCTTTTTCAAAGTTACAACCATCGAATTTATCTGCAAGTGCATTTTGATTATTTATATAACTTGAGTTAATATTTGATGTTGTTTCTGAGGACAGTGTTTTATTTTTCTCAGAAAGAAAAGGTTTATATTTTTCATGACTGAGATTTGGATCTTTTTGGACAGTATCGCAAGACTTACTAAATTCAATATCACAAGTTTCACTTTCTTGAGCATCATAGAATTCAATTTCTTCATCGCTGCACCGTCTATTTTCTTGAACATTGCAAAGGCCATTTCCTGGTTCATTTTCTTCAGAAACGTAAGGCACATTTCCTTCAGAGATATAAATTTCATTTTCTTTATCTTGACCAGTGCAGAGACTATTTTCTTCAATGTTGAAGGGTCCATTTTGCTTATAATCGGAAGATGAGTTATTTTCCTGTATGCAAGGTTTATTCTCTTCTGCACTGAAATTTTTAATTTGTTTGTCACTGAAATTTCTATTTAATTGACTAGGCCAAAATGTATTTTCTTTACTAGAAGAAGATTCATTTTCTTTAGAGTTAAACGTTCCAGTTGGCTTACTATCAAGAGGAAACTTGTCATTCTCATTAGACAGATTATTTAGTTTATCACCAGATATTTCATTGTTACTAGAAGTTTGATTTCCTTGTTCACAGCAAAATATATTTTCTTCATCTTTGAAAGATTCATCATTTTCATCTGCAGAAGTTTCTTTTTGTTTATTATCGGGAGATGCCTTTTCATCTTCATCATTAGGATTATATAGTACATTATTGCAAATTTCATTGTTAAAGGAAATTGGATTTCCCTGATCATTGCAAGGTATCTGCTCTTTACCATCACAGGAATCATGAACTTCAACATTAAAAGTTTCATTTTGTTTATTATCGGAAGATACCTTATGATTCTCATTATTAAAATTATTTAGTTCATAACTGCAAATTTCACTGTTATTGGAAATTTGATTTATCTGATCATTGCAAAGTATATATTCTTCATCTTTAAAAGATTCATCATTTTCATCTACAGAAGTTTCATTTTGTTTATTATCGGAAGATATCTTTTCATCCTCATCATTACGATTATATAGTTCATTATTACATATTTCACTGTTATTGGAAATTTGATTTCTCTGATCATTGCAAAGTATATTTTCTTCATCTTTAAAAGATTCATCATTTTTATCTGCAGAAGTTTCATTTTCTTTATTATCGGGACATACCTCCTCATTTTCATCATTAGGATTATTTAGCTCATTATTGCAAATTCTATTGTTACTGGAAATTTGATTTCCTTTTTCATTGCAAGGTACATTCTCTTTATCATCAGAAGAATCATGATGTTCAACATCAAAAGTTTCATTTTCTTTATTATCGGGACATCCCCTCTCATTTTCATCATTATTATTATTTAGCTCATTATTGCAAATTCCATTGTTACTGGAAATTTGATTTCCCTGTTCATTGCAAGGTACATTTTCTTTATCATCAGAAGAATCATGATGTTCAATAGTTTCAAAAGTTTTAATTTGTTTAATATCGGGAGACATCATCTCATTCTCACTATCAGGATTCTTTTCATCATCAATACAAATTTCATTGTTATTAAAAATTTTATTTCCTTGATCACAGTAAGGTATAATTTCTTTAGCGTCGCAAAATTCAGCCTCTTTATAATTAATAGTTTCATTTCTATTGTCATTAGGAAGTAATTTTTCTTTTCCACCGTGAAGATTATTTAGATCAGCATTGCAAGTTTCATTGCTACTGGAAATTAAATTTTCTTGATCACGGCAAGGTACATTTTCTTCATCATCATAAAATTCCTGATCTTCAATAGCAAATGTTTCATTTTGTTTATTATCGGTAGATTTCTTCTCATTCTCGTCATCAAGATTATTTAGATCATGATTGTAAGTTTCATTGCTACTAGAAATTTTATATTCCTGATCACTGCAAGGTACATTTTCAACATCACCATAAGATTCCTGATCTTCAATAGCAGAGGTTTCATTTTGTTTATTATCGGAAGATGTCTTCTCATTCTCATCATCAAGATTATTCACATCATCATTGTAAGTTTCATTGCTACTAGAAATTTTATATTCCTGATCACTGCAAGGTAAATTTTCTTCATCATCATAAGATTCCTGATCTTCAATAGCAGAGGTTTCATTTTGTTTATTATCGGAAGATGTCTTCTCATTCTCATCATCAAGATTATTTACATCATCATTGTAAGTTTCATTGCTACTAGACATTTTATATTCCTGATCACTGCAAGGTACATTTTCTTCATCATCATAAGATTCCTGATCTTCAATAGCAGAGGTTTCATTTTGTTTATTATCGGAAGATGTCTTCTCATTCTCATCATCAAGATTATTTACATCATCATTGTAAGTTTCATTGCTACTAGACATTTTATATTCCTGATCACTGCAAGGTACATTTTCACCATCACCATAAGATTTCTGATCTTCGATAGTAAAGGCTTCATTTTGTTTATTATCAGAAGATACCTTCTCATTTTCATCATTAGGATTTAAAGGATCATTGCAAATTTCAATGTTACTGGAAATTTGATTTCCTTGATGACTGCTGGATAAATTTTCTTCATCACAGCAAGTTCCATAGTCTTCAACAGCGCAATATTCATTTTGTTTTTCATCTTGGGATACTTTCCCTTTTACACTGCAAGGTTGATTTCCTTTAGAATTATAAAATTCATGTTCTGTATTGTTGAAGACTCTATTTTCTTGATGGTTGGAATAAATATTTTCGTTTTGACCGGAAATATTATTTTCATGACTAATTGGAAATCGATCTTGCTTATCAACGGTTGATTCATTTTCTTTTTTCCTACAACGCTCTTTTTCATCATCCTTGATTTGCTTCCTTTCATTACTTCTGCACAGTTTATCTTCTTTAACAGGCCAAAATTGATTTTCAACTTGAATAGAAGATTTATTATCTATTAAGATATATTTATCTTGTTGAGAATCACAAGATTCTTTAGCTATACCATCGGCGAGTTTATCTTTTTCAAGTTTGGAAGCCTTATATCCTGTGTAGAAGTTTTTCTGATTTTGGGCTGCCTGATTTTCAGATACTGTCTCAGAGGTGAATAATATTGCTTGTGAGACTGACCTAGGCTCAATTATCTGTAAAAAGAAGGAGATTTTTATTTTGAAACATTATTTCAAAATATGAGTTCTTAAACTTTTCGCTTTCGCTACACTTTTAGAATAGTAAACATTTTTTAAGATTCTATTTGCTATGTCTTCAAATTGGCAAAAATAAATTAACATTTCTGCTTTAATAAATATGATTGACAAAAGAATATTTAAGTTTAAATAAAAATTCTACAACTCTTATTAAAATGTTTTATTCAACCCGATTTAAACATAAAAATTGATGATTTGTATTAAAAAGTCAAAAAGATATAAGGAATAAAGATAAGGTAAATATATAAAAATAAGATGGATATAAATTATTTCTGATTCCAAACTAGCGCTCTACATTTCTGCTTGAGAACATCTATTGAATTTAACACTTTCAACGCTACCGACGAGATATCTCGTCTCTCAGATACTTCCAATTACAGGTTTCTGTGGGCTAAAATTTGTATCTTATGCCAGGTTAGATAGGTTGAACTTTCTTATATATATCTGAAGAATAGCTTTACTTTTTTCTTTTTTTTGTATAAAAACGTCAACAGCCGGTAGAATTGATATTGGAATTAATAACTTGTCTGTAACGTTGAAAGTGTTAAGAAGTTATAGGTTAGAGATAAAATAAGTTTTTATTCCGAGACCCCCCCCCCCCCCTCCCAAGAAAAAAAAAAGAAATTTGAGTTTTACTATGTTTGAACTAAATGTTAGATAAATTTAAAGTTAATGACTAAACGCCCAATATATTTCAATTGCGGAAGAAAAAAATCATTAATGAAATTCGACATGCAGCATCAAATCAAGCTATAAGTAATTGTCCTAAAATATCTCATATTGTTTATTTTTAACGAATTTCAATTGAAAATATTTTGCAACGAAATAGAAAATTATTTTTCAAAAACGTAAATAAAATCTTTACCTTTTAATTATATACATTTTTTGGCTTTGAATCATTTTAAAGTATTTAGATATTTACTTGCTTTGTACATTCACTTACAATATTAAAAAATGTAGAGAAATACTTTTCTAAAGGTAAAATTAAGTAATTTATCATACTAAACGGAGTGGAATTATGACAATAGAAATATAATAAGAAATGCATAAAATATTGTAAGATGAAATTATTAATAAAAGAAATAATAAATTTTAATGAAAAAAGTTTTTCTTCTCTTCATAATTATTTCTTAAAGGACTAAAGAATATCTAACAAAATGATTTTAATGAAAAAAAAATAGCATTTTTGAGTACGAGACCTGTTATGTTTTACATGCTCTTTTCTGTTAAGTAGATTTTAAAGATGCATGAGCTTCAAAGGGAATTGCTAATACTTTTCAGCATGGGTGAGAATTTCGCAATTTTTTTTTTTCATAAGCTTTTAAATTTTGACAATCTAAATTTTGAATAAAATTAAATTATTAATAAGCATTAATTAAATTATTAATAAGCATTAATTTTAAGCATTGAATACTTGAGTTTTGCATGATTTTTAAAACTTGTACATGATTATGCAATTAAATGGTGTTTATTCATGATTATCTGCTACACATGAAATGCGCTGTGTCAGCCCAGTTTAAATTTATTAAAAATTATGGGCAGTTATTTTTGACATTTGATTATGCCATCACCTTGAATGACCTTCAATAAAATAATTAAATTCCTCTAAAGGGAAATTATAGGCCCAATTCTGATAAGAATAAATTTCTTGGATTTTTGGATAAGAAAATTTCCTAGATAATTTGAAGAAGAATATTTTTTTAAATGTATAGATGTTAGTATCGATTAGGTAGTGATCACATTAGTTATTTTAATCCAGGTATAAGATTTGGTTTTTTGGGGAGGGGCAAATTGGACAATATAGCTTGCTTCTCCTATTTTTATAAAATTACTTCTCAGATTTTGCTTATCACATGTATTTCAGTATTTTAGAAATTATCCTGCTGACATGATAATTAAATTTATTTTTATAAACCAAAAGTTTTATCCTATATAAGCATTAAAATTTATTACTTATAGTATTCAAAAATTCCGGTACTAAATATAAAAATTCAAACTTACTGTTTCGTTACAACATGTGCTGTTTTCTGCTTTTTTTGACAATGACTTATTCTGATAAAATCTAAGTGTTTTATCTCTACTTGTCTGTTCTTTCTTTTTATTTTTTCCTAAAATTCCACTTTCTTCTTTAGAGTTCGTATTTATGAAAGTTTTATTATCAGAATTATGTGAGATTTCAGAAGAGTCATGATTTGCTTCCTTTTTCACTTCTTTGCTCACTTCAATTCTTTCTTCTTCTAATTTCGATTTTTGAATGCTGAAGTTTTCATCAGAAACTTTTTCTTTTTTTGAATCCTTTGTTGATAGTTTCATGGGTTCACATTTAAAAATATTGGATTTATTGTTCGAGAGGTTTTCATTTTCTTTACCATTTTGTCCTATGATCTGTTTGCTTAGATCTTTTATATGAAATTCTTGGCAATCACTATAACCAGCTTCTTTGATTCTATCATCACTCTGTAAACGACTTCCTTCGAAATTCTTATTTGAGGGATTTTCTTTTTCAGAATCAACTTTAAGCAAATCTGTAGAACCTAATGAGAAAATATTAGAATTATTATTTATATTATTTCCTTCCTTGACTATTGTAAAATTATTTTGATTATTTGATGCATCATTTTCTTGTTTCTGTGATTCAATGGATAAACGTCGCATCATCGAAAGCAAGGATGAACAAATATATTGGTCGTAATCTATAGATTTATGATCTTCAGTTGATACTTCTACTGAATTTGACATTTTATTTGAAGCAGCAGCAAATTTAACATCAGTGGAATCAATATTATCTTTTGAATCAGAAATAGGCATTGTCAGGGGTTCCAATTCATCATTATTCTCTGAAATTGTCTTCCGTTTTCTTTGTTTGTGTCTTGACCCTACTACAGTTTCACTTATTTCTTCTGAAGGCTTCCCACTATCTTCTAATGACTGTTGATAAACATTCTTTTGGGTAATATATTTTGTATCGTAATCATTACAGTTTAAAGAATCATTCTGAACTTTAAAACATTCAGTCATACCCAGAGATTCTACTTTCTTATCATGTTCATTCAACACTGTACCTTCATTGTTTACTTCAGGTTCAGAACCGAGATTAGAACTCTCCCTCGTAATTAACACAGATGATGATGGGCCATCAAGAGAAGTCGACAGTGTGTCTTTTTCGGGGTCAAAGTTCTTACCTTTGGTAACCTTAGAAGTAGTTTCTATTATACTTTGGCGTTTTTCTTTTTCTTTCATATGTCTTTCTCTATCAGAAGTTTCACCAAGCCTAATTTCTTTATTTCTAATTGAAACCTGTTTCACATATTCAGAAGCATTCTTTGATAATGGTATCTTTGAAATCCTCTTTGGATTTTTCAAATACTTTTTTGAAGATTTTTCTTCAACAGGTGGTGTTTTTTTAAGATTCAAAACCTTCGGTACGATTGGTAAGCTTTTATTTCCTTCAGTAGTTTCAGCCGTTATACTGGATGCTAAATTGGATTCTTTCAATACAGTCCCAACCTGAAGCATGCAATTGGCTAAATCATTCTTAGTTTGAAGAAGTGAAGGAATATCAAGATTTTTATCAGAAATCAATTGTACTTTTGTATTTGAATCCGCATTTGGATCATTAAAAAGTAAGAATTGGAGGATGTTTTGAAAATTTTCGGAATTAATACTGTCTGCTAAGCCATTGGATGTTTTTATTACGACGATGGCAAACAAGATGGAAGATTGAGATGATGTAACTTTTTTAATGTCATTTTCACAGCTAAAAATATTAAATACAGATTCTTTTATAAATTCGTACTGTTCGAGCAATTCATCCAACTTAGAATTGTCACGGAACCAAGTGAGAAATTTCTCCGTTTCGGCAGCAAGACAATAACTTTGATAATGCATTTCTTTTTGAACTTTTCTGATTTTTATATCTTGAATAATGGCATTGATGAATAACATGATCAAAGAAAAACTTTTCAAAACTTCATCCAGTTCTTCCATAAAAGAGAGAACTTTTAGAATCACGCACACTTGGACAGCAAATACTGTACCGTAAATGTTGAACCAAGACAGAAAGTTAAAAAATAGCAGTTGAAAAAAGAAACTCCACCGAGAAAGTCTAAGATAAGTTGTGTCTCTTGAAATCGTATACAATATATCAGGAGTAGCATTAATTTTAAATTCTCTTCTAGTTCTATTAAGTCTATGACTGATATCTTTCGACACCAAATTGATGATGGATACAAAATTGAAAATGGATTTTATGGATTTATTTGGCGTTGCAGAGAGAAGCCCTATGATAGTCGTCGATAAACTCATCACTGCAAGAAGGGAGCAAAAGAATATACCAGTTAAAAGACAATCTTTATTTTTGCTTCTTATGGACTCGAGGAAGCAGATTGCTACATAGGCTGTAACAAGAAATCGTTGAACAGCTGATGGTGACACTTGATTTGAAAAGAATTGATGACTTCCATTTAAAAAAGTAATATTCGACTGAATTTTCTGGCACCAATTATTGTATTCAGCAATAAAACAGCTTCGGAAAGTAGCATTGCTTCCGACAACTTTTACAACTTCCGAGAAAGTATTTCTGAGTCGTACTTCTTCTTTATTTTTACTTTCGATTTTCGCCTTTATCAGCAAACGAGCCATCTTTTTCAAAAATACCTAAAAAGTATGAAAGAATCAAGAATTTATGAACATTTTATTAATATTCGTCTTAAATTCTTATTATAACCTAAACAATTTTTCTTTATGTTAAGAGAAAGTCAATGTGCTCTTGCGATAAGGTTAGTCTTCAAAGAAAATTATATTTGACGAACTTCTTGTTGTGAAATATATTTGTAAATACACAGGGAGAAAACACGCATCTAAAGTAACAATATTATTATTTTCAATTAAAAGTTATACTTTCTATGAGAATAGGAAACACTGAGATTCATTCTTCACATGCGCTTCTTAATTACATTCACATTTCTAGAAAGAGAATCGCAAGACGCGAGGCATTTGGTGTGTCCCGGGGAAAGAAAAAAAAAAGATAAAAAGAAGGGCTGGGTTGGAACATACTTGAGATCAGTTATTGATGCGTTTTTCGATATGATAATTTGAACTATATTCAATACCTTTACTTCTATCTCAGTTACAGTATTTTAATATCTTTATAGATGTGAGATATCTAATAATTAGATGTAAAAAATTTAAAAAGAAACTGAAAACATCAAAAAGATTGAGAATTTTATTGGAACTCATGGCGGGAAGCGTCATGGAATGAAAGTTCAAGAAATGAAAGAACCTACGACGGAAATTACTGAAAACATGTATTACGCATAAATATTGCAGAAGCTTTAGTAATCTATAAGATTCAGAACGCTACAGATATCCGAAGTTTCAATTTTTGCACATGATGCACATGAGAAACCGACGGGGCATGGATTTGTGGATACAGCAGGAAACATTTTGATTTTCAGACACTGTATGCGTTTCATACATATTAACTTTAAATGCACCTCCCCCCCCCCAAAGAATGATGTCCACGCTACTTAAAATCGGTTAAAGTGGCCAGGCAACCTATTCACCATGCTTAATCATCATTTATCAAATGACATACTCAAAAGTACCCGAATACATCTTCTTTGGAGTGGAGCCGTCGCGTCATATTGGGGCAACATGCACAACCCCCGATAGAGGGGGTTGTGAAACATTTCGCGTCTCACATTTTGTGGCACGTAGTGAAGTAAGCTACTGTTTGTCCGCTAGGAGAATTCTTGTAACGAAGTATCTAGATGTATGGCTGTCTCTATATGAGCAAGTTTTGATAGATCCATTTTGAATAGAAGAAATCTATCGGAAGCCTGCTGGCGAGTTTATTCGTGATGCCGATTTGATTTGAGGCATCATCTTCTCGAAGTTGCTGCAATTGCACGTCTTTAGATTTGCATAGCTTGCCTACATTAATAAATTTTATTAACCTATTTTGATTTAAATTAATTGAATTTCATTATATGTTAATTTTTTTGTGCTTTTTTTATGGCGTTATTTTTAAAGGCTTTTTCAAGTTAAGAAAAAAAAAAAAAAGAGAGACTTTAAAATCATAATCACGCAATATTGCTCTTAATTTTGTAGAGTTTTGCTTCGATAATTACTGATATTAATTGAGAAAAAAAAACATCAAATTTTCCAATCTACTTTATGAAATGGCAATTCGTTAGAGAATGTTTTCTTTGTAATAATTGGGTTACTTTGTCAAGCTGGAGAAAGGAATACCTAATCATCTGAATTATTAACTGAAGTAAACTTTTACATCTTTTTCGGTAGAAATAATTTAGTGATATTTAAATGAAATAAGAAAAATCCAATTTTATTTCAATTTCTCTTTAAATCCGGAGTTTATGTAATGTCTAAACATGCAATTAATTTATTAAAAAAATCTGAACATTTTTATATATGAATTTTATGAAGTTCATCATGTTTTAGAAGGTGTTTTTGTAGTCAAATTAAGATGCAAGTAAAATTTAGGTATAACATTTTTTTAGGTATTCTTTTTTTTAAGTATAGTAGTGACTAGTTTTATATTTTAGAAAATACATCTTTCAGAGAAAGCAAATAGATGTAAATTTCGAAAAGGTTTCATGCATTTTACTTGATATTAAGATATAAAGAAACTTTAACAAAAATTCTGAAATAATTGCGATTAATTATATAATTGCTTGGTGTTCAACTAGATTAATTTCCCCTCGTTAGTATAAATGAAAAGAAAGTGATGAATTTTCTTTTGGCATGAACCCTTCCTAATGTATATTACGTTTCATATTTATTTATTTATTTATTTTTGCTTTATTGTTTAATCGTTAGAAATACAAATAATTCTTTAGTTTTTTTATATACGTAGGACAGGGAAATTTGATATTTTCAAGATTCCAGGTTCTCTAATAATTCGTTTTCAAAAATGAAATGCATTAATATCATATGGAGCTCATTTAATCCTAAGCATGCCAATAGAAGAAACTTCTACCATTACAAAATGGCATTCTCATATGCTAACTTGTTCTTTTAGCGACCGCCATAAATGAAGATATTTCGAGGTTAGAGTTCTCATGGTGGACATACAGTAGTTAGAGTTCCTAACTCCTACAGTAATTCCAAGTTCTATGTTATTATATTGTTGCAGACTGTTGCTTGGGGCTAAGGTCTCGGTTTCGAAACCATAGGTCTTCAAGTTCGAGACCCGATTCTACCGAAGAACCGTTGTGAAAACGGGTCTAGTGCATGTTAAATCTGTCGGGGTCAAACGTCCTCTCTCTGATATGGTGTGGCAGTTTGGAGAGGTTGTGTTAGTTTAGGTGTTGTTTTCATCATTTGCCCGAGGTTAAAAATTACTGGGTCCGTCCCAAAATAGTCATAGTATTGCTTTAAAACCTTTCGTTTATTTTAATATAATTAAAATAAACGAATATTTTAAAGTTGCATGCTTTTCCGACAGCGATTACTGCTGGAATGAAGGAAAATCAGAAATCTCCTCTTAGCTCTCTCCTGAACAGTGAAGTCAAAAAACTTTCTGGTCATCGATTCCTTTGGAATTCTCATTCTTTTGTTGTTTTCTAATTCTTTTTGAGCTTTTATACCTCTATTTATGAAACACCCTGTATTATGTAAATGCTGTAGTTTAGAGAAAAAAATGGTTCTTATTTTGAGCAACCAAAAATGGCTTTTCAACTTCTTCAAAAGGCAAACTGAACTCGCATTTTGACAGGAATATCGATCATTATGATTACTTAATTGCATATTAAATCAATAACTAGTTAGAATATATTACGGTTACATACATGTTTAAGTTTGTAGCAGGAGCCTAATTCAATGGCCTTTCTGACAGAAAAAAAATATTGTTAGACATTTTAATATATATTATCGTATGCATTTAAAAGTGTCCAATTCAGAAGAAAAGTAAAGTCAGCTGATATATTCTTTAATTTTGGAATGTCAGTTTTATAACAAAACACACAAACACAGTCATTTGAAGAGATAACTAATTAATCACATTAACCGTAGTAAATTAGACACACACACACAGTTATTCGAAGAGATAACTAATTAATCACATTAACCGTAGTAAATTAGCGACACACACACAGTTATTCCAACAGATAACTATTTAATCACATTAACCGTAGTAAATTAGACACACACACACGCGCGCGCGAGCATACACACACTTACACACACAGACACACACACACAGTTATTCTAAGAGATAACTAATTAATCACATTAACCGTAGTAAATTAGAGAGAGAGAGAGAGAGGAATATTTTTTAACAAAAAGATTCCGTTTTCGATGTATAAAATATTCCACATACTTTTAAGTATTGAATTAAATTAAATAATTGTTGCATCTTTAATCAATAAAAATCTCAGTGCTTTAAATTATCTTATACAAACATTAGAATTCTAAGCAAATTGGTATTTAAATTTTTGAGGAATATTTACGAATTTTCTTCCTTATTATATTCATTATGGCTTAATTTCTTATTTTCTATGTTTCTCGCTTTCACAAATCTGCTTTTACCTCCAGATATTTGTTTTTATAAAAAAAACAAATTGGTTTTTAAAAATTTGTTTTTTTAAATAAATTACATTCAATTTTATATTTAGTATTTAATATATATTTCATAATTCTTTACTATCGTTATTATTAAATATTATAATTTGTTTTTAAAAATTTTAGATAGCGACTTTCGTACTGTAGGAGAACTAGACGAAAGCAATAATTTAATTTATAATTACATTCTTGATTGGTGAACTGTCATCCTTCACCAGCACACAGTTATTAATTTATTTACAAAACTTTATTTTTTTAAATATGGGAACTTACAAGCATACAAAAAAAATTAAATCTCAGTGCTTTAAATTATCTTCTACTAAATTATCTTATACAAACTCTTCGGAAAACTTTCTCTTATCAATCCGAGCCTGCAATCCTCCAGCGTCGAAGCCAATATCTTACTACAAGTCGACCGTAGTCTTATTTTCTGAGGCAAAGAAATATTATTTAATACAAATGAGTTCGTTTGTATGAAATATTCATCGAATGAGGCACTCATTTATATAGAATTATTGTAAAGATACTAATTGATTTGGTATTTGATTTTATTGCTTTTTGATTAAAAATATTGAACCGCAGTAAAGTCCTCATCTGATTAAGTGGTTAAAAATTCAGAAAAAACAATGCATTCTTTTACATTTTTTAATGAATTTAAATTAATCAAAATTAATGCGAATTATAGACATTAATTTTAATATTCTGCTAATAACAAATTCAATGGAGCACAGAAAAAAAACACATCATGGTTCAGTTATATTAACGCTCCGTTTTAAAGCAACACTAGGGATATTTTGGGACGGACCTCGTAATTTTGAACCTCTGTCAGATGACGAGAACATATGAGCTAGCACCCATCTCTTAACATGCAGTAGTCCTGCATACAGGACGTTTCTCCGGCGGGGTCAGATCTCGAACCTGAAACCCTCCGGTTCCAAAGCCGAGACCTAACCACCACGTCACAGTGCCCCTTAATATATTACGATGTATTTCAAACACACACCAGTTCTCTAAGTTTCGGGAAAATTTATATTCAGATCAGAAATAAATGTAAGTAACCTTGCCTTTATCTCTCATGTCTATCGCTCGTTACAGATATACATTGACACACTCCAAGTTTTTGCATTCAAACAAAAGTTTCTTTCTTTCTTTAGATAAAAACAGAGAGAGAGAGAGAGAGAGAGAGAGAGAGAGAGAGAGAGAGAGAGAGAGAGATTTCACTCTCATGATCACAGTGTTATCACTTCAATAGAATTAAATTCATTTCTCTTGAACAATTCATTTTTTGATGTCTTTGAATGAGAGATAATGCTTGAAATCTTCTCTTATAATAAAAGAAAAGAGAAATCTGGAAATTATCTTATTAATTATCTGTTAGATTTGAATTTCTTAAAATGTCGGTGCCCTGAACCTCACACATAGCCACATGCTTAGTATCTCCGAATGTACAGGTAGTTAACACTTACAAGCGGCTGTATCTGGTAATAAGTTAATTTAGTTTAGGCATATCAAAGTCTTACTTTGAATCTGTACAAGGTCTATTTCGGGACGGTCTTTGCATTTGTGAATCAAGATCACAAAATGAGAGAAACACCTCATCCAATCTTTCCCAGTTCCTCAGCCACAGAACGTTTGATTCTCCATGTCAAATGTATTATGTATCATGTTCACATAAACGGCAGACCAGCTGTTTAATTAAGTTTCGAACTTGAAATCCTGAGGCCTCGAGACGGGCCACGGTGGTCAAGCGTAAAGCTGAATCCGGAAGGTTTAGGGTTCGAGACATGATTCTACTGTTGAATCGTTGTGTAAGCAGGGCTGGTGTATGCTAAATTTGTCGGGGCCAAACACCTTCCCTCTGGCGTGGTGTGGAAGTTCAGAGAGAGCAGCTCAAGTGAGTCGTCCTCGATATCTGACCGTGGCTCAAAATTACGAGGTCCGTTTTAAAATCAAAACATCAATATAACTAAACTAAACTAAACTATACCAAATCAGAAACCTCAAGCCACTCTTTCCCCTTTCGCATTCATCATGCGTCCACTCCAAATAGCACTCTAGATAAAAAGTTAAGTAATTTAGAAGGATGGGAAATTCAGCTTTCCACTCCTCGCCATGCCGATTTTGACATTTTTAAACATTGGTGATATATTTTGCAATGACATAATTCCAATGATGTGAAATGATTCATGTATCCCGAGCTTAAACCGCACACGCAACATCCATTTGAATTTTTCCTTTTTTTCAAAAAGAATTTCAATTACTTAATAAGAAGGAAGTATTAACATTAGAATGGTGAACTGAACCCGAGCATCCTGACACTACCTTAAAAAGTTCTCACTGATATTTGCGCAGGTTACACAATCGAAACAATGTATTACGCTGAGCATTTAGATGAAATTATTATATATATATATATATATATATATATACACACACACACACACACACACACTATTTTATATATATAAATGACGCTAAAAGGAATGCTAGCACAGAATCTATGGACACAGGGAGTATTAGATGCATTTCTTTTTTTTCTTCTGGATATAATATAACACTATGGCATTGAATGATATCTTAACAAAATAAATTTTCACTTATAAAATTGTCACTCATAAAATGTTTCACTCATAAAAATGTCATTGGCATTTCAATATCATAAGAGAGGTAACATGTTGAATACCGTGCAATTTAATACATAATTTTAACTATTATTTTTTGTACATTTGTCCTCTACAGATAATAGTCGTTCTAGACATTGATGTATAATGGATTAAAATATTAAGAACTTTCAGTTTTTAAACATTTGTTTTTTAAATAATTTTTATGACTGTTTTAATATGTCAATTTTGGGCTTCGATTTTTAAAAATTCCAAGTACTATAGTTCCCAGAAAAAAGGATGAAATGAGATCTGATTTAGAAATAAAAATATAAATTGTTTACAAATGCAAAGCATTATACATTTATATCATATATTTTATATGCTTTTTATAAAATTCTAAAATTGATTACATAATTTACACATTCAACAATTAAAATAAATAATTCTTTATCAAATACGAATTTTTTTTAAATTACAGATTAAATTTGAAATCTTCACATACAAAATAAATAAATAAAATTAATTTTTGAAATCTAGAAAATAAAACATATTTGTCTCAAGCCATTTGATGAAAATTTACACGCGTAACTAACTTCACGAGCAATCAAAACTATTAATTAGTACCATATTTGTTTCGCATGTTACTATTTATGTTTCAAAATTCAGATGCCTTTTATCATATTTTAATTTATACATAAAAAGTGATAAATTATTATATTCCAATATGAAAAACATCGCTATTAAACTAACCTGTTTATTAGAGGTGCACAAAGAAAAAAAAATTAAATAACTTAATTCAAATAATTTTTTTCTTCCATAACCTTTTTCCTGAAATAAAATATGTTTAAATTGCAGTTGCCAAAGGAGGTAATATATTCTCATATAGTGTACCAATTTTGTATTGGAATACAATGCACATTTTTTAGAAAAAAAAAAAAAAACATGGCGTCACGAAAAGCTATATAAAATAGATAGCAATGAAGTCACGTGAAAAAAGTAAATTACATTTTATTTTTATAAAATTTAATATTTATAAATTTTAATGAAAATGGCATAAAATTCGTTTTTAATCGAATTCAAGAATATTTTAAAGAAATAAGTTTATTAAATTAAAGTGATTAGCCGTTTTAGGTTAACTGAAGTAATTCAGGATTTTATCTTTTCTTCCATGTTTAAAAATATTTTTTCTTCACAGAAATTTTATTAATGATTAATTTTACTAATGAATTTTGTTAATAATCACTGAAATTTTTTTAGTGCTTATTTGAGATTTAATAAAATCTGAAGCATATTTAATTAAAAATATTTGTGAAAAATACTTCAATTCTAATTATTTTATGCAATTAATTTAAATTAATTAAACCGCAGGAAAAATAACAAAAAATATTGTTTATATTTGTATATTTCTATGTCTTCTTTTTAAAAGTTTTTAATAATTTAGGATCTTTTCTTACTTTTGATAGAAAACAATTTTCATTAAAAATTTTCAGAGGGACAAACCTGCAATTATTTTGCAACCAAAAACTTGCCTTGGGTTGAAATTTACAAAATCTGGTCACTTTAATTTAATGTGTAAAAAATATCGTTCTCCTATAAATATACAAAATCTGGTCACTTTAATTTAATGTGTAAAAATATCGTTCTCCTATAAATAAAAGCAGATAATAATTAAATTTTTTTAAAAATGGCACACAAATTGAGCTTACCTTTTTTTCTTACGATATCAAACTTAGCATCTAATGCAGACGTGTAACATTTTATATAAAACAAACGGAGGCCTCTATGCATTTGTTGTAATAAGAAGAAATTTCAGTTTTGGATTTCTCTTACTCAATTAGATACCCGGGGAACTCCCTCTTTTAAAAACAGGTTGAGAGCTGTCTGTTTTACGATAACATTATCTACTTTCGCTTTGCTGCGCATGGGTAGAAAACTTAAAAAAATTATAACACGCGCATGTTTATGCAAGAGATTAACTTTCGTTTCTTCGAAAAACCTCCTAAACTAAACTTTTTATTTCCCTAGTCATTTCAGAGAGACCATTTTCGACCGGAGATACATTTATTGTCTGGCATTGCTTTTTTAAATGATAGGTAAATTGATTTATAAACTATTTTATCGTCCGGATTAATGAACAATCCAAATTGGATTTTGTTTCGCTTTATCCTAATAGTCTGGATTTATCTATTGTTCATGACTTTGAATAAAATATGGTGAATTAAATTTATATTTAACTAAAATACACGGCATTATATAGGATGCAAACATTTTTATTTTTAAATATATACATATAATAAATATTCTTAATGAAAAAGTATATTTATTTAATATAAAACATAAATCACCCGCTATTTTGCAGTTACATAAACTCTTATTAAAACTATTTTAAATGTCATAACTTTTAAAAAAGTTGGAATGACAGTAAAACTCGATTTAAAAAAATAGCCGAGATAATTTTTTAATATATTAGTAAGTTTTAAAGAATTTTAAATTCAATTTTCGAGAAGGCAATCTGAAAGTTAATAAATACGATAACATATAATAAAATTAATATTGTTATTAATTGTAATTTAAAATTAGAAATTTAAAAGAAAAAAATCCATTTGTGAAATTAACATTTTTTAGAAATTCATATTGTAACTTTTCTATCTCCCCCTCTTTCACTCTAGGTCATAGCATGAAATGAATTAGTTCCTCTCTTACTGCATCTAGTTAATTCATGCGGTTCGCCTTAAAAATGAAAAGGTACATTAATATTTTGAGAGTCGTCTTTGTATGTTTACAGTGCTTTTCTTTTGCATACATTGCATTAAAAAAAAGTAGTAAAAAATAGAAATCAATCAGATGGAGAAATATTTTAAACGTTTTTTTTATCGAAGGAAAAAAAATTTTTTAATTTATCCTTGAAATAATTGTTTCAAACAATCGAAATAACAATTTTGATTTTATTATAACATGTAAAGTAAAAAAAAAAAAGAAATAACTAGTTTGCCATTACTTAAAAATGTAATTTTTTAAGATTTTACAGAATTGAATGCAGAATATTTTGGTTTAGAAATTTAAATGCCATATCATTCATGTTATTTTGTCCATGAAAAATAAATGTTATAGCATTATCATCAACGAATGTGCTAAATATATTTTAAAATTTATATTTTTTAATGATTTTAATTAAGTGTGTGGCAGATGTGGAAGAGCAGACTGTGGACTGAGTAAGTGTTTTCTTAAGCTTCGACTTTTGTACTCTTATCTGATCGAAATGAATGCTAAGTGAAATTTCCGCTTCAATTTTTAGTCATCGATTTATTTATCTTAAGTAATTGAGTAATTTATTTATCTTAAGTAGAGATTAAATTTGATATAATTTCGAAATAGGAAATTTGGAAATGACGTTTCCTTCCTGGTTATTTTAGAATAAACCGGAACTGTATTCTGACACAGTTGAGACATTTCAGAATTTTTTTTATCAAAGAAAAATCAATAGTTTGTAACTAAAAATCGTGCGTAAATTCTTTCTGAATATGAGAGCAATTTACAGTAATGTCATAATTGTAGACGGCGAGTTTAACTTAATTTTATTATACCAATGTTCCATTTCGAAGTAACATTAAGGCTGTTTTGAGTAGAGCTTCGTAATTTCTCATCATAAGAGCCTGATTAGGAGCCTTGAGCAGATGACGAGGAAGACACCCGAGTTCATTGAGTTTCAAATCAGTTGGTTAACAATATAATTTTTATGTATTAAAAATTCTACCGGCATTCGCGATATAGTGTGTTTGACTAATGTTTTTGGATAATTCTAACGAATATTTAAAATACGTGCAGGAGTGGAGTTCCTAAGTGATATTGATCCACAAAATTGTTCTTGTGCTTTTTATTTGATGCAGCAAAAAACTCTTGCAGTTGTTTTATTGAGACAGTTTCGATGATTTTCTCATAATCCAAATTTGGCAATGTGAATACCTAATAGAGAAGGTTTTCATGATCTGTAATACAAATTGGATTAAATAATTTGAATACTCGGTCTCGTGATCTTTCCTATTGCCAATGTGAAACTTCGGATAGTTTCTCTTTTATGCCAACTTGGCAGTATGAATTATACCTTTATAGTCATGACGCAGTGATTTGAAGATCTCAGTTTGTTAATGAAAGCTGTTTTGTATATTGGATTCAAACAGCAATTGGCAACAATTTTTTTAAAGGAGGAGTTTCGAGTCTGGTAAAATTTTATTGCAGCAATCGGAATGATAAATATATCTATTACAATTATTCTAATGTGTGTTACAGAAAATCTATTTCTGAGAATGTATCACTCATTATTAAATACAAGACATTTTCGAATTGTCCCATTTATATATTTGTATTTTAGAAACACACAAGATATTTTTAACGCTGATGTATTAAAAATGTACTTTTTGTTATATTTTACAAATGAAATGCAAATCTGGGATATGTAATTCGTTAATAATTAATTTCTGATAAGTGTGAGATTCTCCGCTATACTTTACTTGTTACTAGTAACACTGCCATTTTCATGACTCGGAATTCGTTTATTAGATTTCAGTTGCAGAATTCGGAATTCGTCAGTTGTAGAATTTATAGAAACCTTTTTTTTTTTGACAGTAGAATCTAAAACTGTTTTGAAGCAAGATAACATTTCTTATCTGATAAAATCATCAGCAATCATTCTGAAAGTTGATATTTTTATCCTGGTAAACAAAGAAAAAGCAAAACTTCCAGGACTGAAGGACTCGGTTGTAGAACTTTGAACATATATTTTGAACATGAATTTTTTGAATATCTTAACCAAAGAGAAAGTTCTCCTCTCTCTCTCTCTCTTTCTCTCTCTCTCTATATATATACACACACATTTTTGATTATACCAATGTCACAGTTTGAAAACAGACCAGGATTATTTGAAAACTGATATGAGATACATAGGAAAGCAGTTGGAGAACTGGAACGGCACCATGCTCTGTGTATCATTACATACGTTTTGTTTTCTACTGGTGTTCTAAAATTACAGATAATAAAACTTTTACCTAAGCAATTGCTGAAAGTTTACTTGAAACAGTAGAAATTCAGTAAATAGAAAAAAAATCTATCAAAAAATTTTAACTAAAGCATTTTAAAAGTATTGAAACATAGGAAATAAATTGAACATGGCTTAACTGATACTATAAATATAAATTGCAATTACAGTTAAGTGTTCCTTCGTAGCTGAAGAATCACCAACCGTCACTGTGGAGCAGCATAAGATTGTTGGAGCCTGAACTGAGATAGCATTTATTAATGTTAGGATGCATAGCTTTTCCAATAATCCCTAACTGACAACTCTGACCTGTCCGTACGCAGATGAATAAAACTAAATGACCGGTCCACCGTGACAGAAGCACAAGCGGGAACTGTGATTGAGTCCTATGGCCCATCACCCGCACGGTACAATCTTTACCTAAGATGTACTCCCCGTCATGGATGGCAGATAGATAACCACCACCTCTTTTTGTAGCCATCAGGGGGGTGAGAACCAATCACCATACCGGAAGCTTCTCATCCTCCTCATTTTTAAGGTCCACCTGTGGGAGTTTCCAACTTATAAATTTATTGTAATTATCGACGTGATTAAAAAGAAGTTTAATTCAGATTTGCAAACCAGAGTTAAAAGAAAAAGTCGGAATTTGGGACACTCAGTTTGCAATGGTTCAATAGCAGTTATAGGCACTTAACTATTTGCTAGTCTTTTAATGAAACAACGATTAAATTTGGGTATAATTTGCAAATCTTGTAGAACATGTCCAGTTTGTTCATATTGTTAGATTTAGTTGGAACTATCTAAGAACAAGTATTTTGTCATTAATTTTGCAATCCTTTCCTTAAAGATGCACTTAATAAAGATTTCATGAAACTTTTGAACAGAACTCGTGATAATTTTCGATATAAAACGACAATTTGACTCAACTATTCTATTGTAGAGAAAATTTACGAATTCTGATGAAGAGAAAGGTGACAACTATTCGCATAAAAATTGAGTCAAATTTTTTAAAAAATGAAAATTTTGTACAAGCAATAATTTATATTAGTTATCTATTATCATTGTAATGTCTCATTGAGAAATTCGATGCATTTTTAAAAGCTTTTCTTAAACTGACATGCTGCACGATTATAATCCAGAGATTAATTTTATTTATTCATTCTGTCGGATTCTGCGAATTCTACTTTAGTAATTTCCATTTTTTTTTAGCATTTTCCAAATTTTTCCAATTTTTTTTAGTTCTTTTGAGAGCAAAACATCGATAAAATTTATCTCAATCGTTACTATGAAACAATCTACGTTTCTGTTTGCTTAAATTTAGTTTTTGCTAAAAGTTAGGAAACCAGATAAGAATGCTAAATAAAAGTGTATGAGAGCTGCTCATTGATTCTGACTGGTAGTAATGTCTGACTGGTAGTAGTAATATTTTTCAAGTTTCTTTAAAGATATGTTAAATTGAGAAGATATGTTAAAATTGTAGAAGAAATATTGTGAAGGGAACATCAAAAACTCTCATGAAAAGAGAAAAAAGCGTGGAAGGCATTCAAATCTTTTTTTTTTCTTTTATGAAAAATGGTTTTAAAATTTCAAAATAGCACATTTGCAACTTGAACGGCTGAATTACCAGTTTTTATGAGCAATATTAATGGGAAAGACAATGGGAGGAGATTATTAAATTAACATGTGTAGTTCATAATTATTGAAACTGAAAACTTATTTTAATGGGTTAAATAAAAAATTATTTTGAATCTGAATGCAAAATTCCTTAGATAGAACTATAACATTTTTTACATGCATTTAGATAAAAATAAGCTTTGATAGTTTCATTATTGCCAAGTTTCATCCTGTTCAAGAAGTGACATTTCATGTTATTTATTATTATTGTACAATTGATCAATCGACCCAGAGGGATTGATATAGGACAAAAATATTGAATAAATTTATTTCAAAACACTGGAAACTATTACTGTCTAAATTTTTATGAGTCACTAGGCCTGTATAATTGTTTTTTCTGAAGGCGAAATATGTAAAACATTTCACATCATTGTAATCATTAGAACGACATTTGAAAGAAAATTAAGCAAATCCCAATATACCTAAACTACACTGAGACCAACCAAAATTTAAAATTACATTTGTAAATTACCCATAACCTGCTCTTCTCTATTCATAGTTTTTCATCACCATTTCGATACTTTAATTTATCCTCAATAAATCTTGTTTATGCCGTATTAAGAGAAACTAAAAGTTAAAGCACTTACTTTGGGAATAGTAACTGATTCTCTATAGATGATATTTACATCGTTTAGAATCCTATGACAAAAAAGAGAGCTAAGACGTTGAATGCACGAGGCTGATTCGTGGCAAATTTTGAAGGAGTGAAACTGATACGTAGGTGAGAAATTAATCAAAGTGTTGAAGTGAAACAAATAATGAATGCGAAAAAAAGGAGGGGATTGCAACATTATCATAGAGACTATATTGGATAATTGAATCTCTAGAAGAAGCATAAGCAAAATGCACGATAGTTTACAGAACTACTAAAATAAGCTTAAGCAAAAGGTATAAAACACTGTTTGAGGTAAGAAATTACATTCTTTTAAATAATCTTCTAAGATTTAATCAAAAACAAAGTACTAGGTAAGCTTGTAATTATGAATATCTTTACAACGATTCTAATTTTCCTACCAGTAAGAAAAACTAAACAGAGAAAGAAATTCTAACAGAAAAGCCATCCGAAAAGTTAAGAGTTATTAGATGTTGAATTCTATCAAAGACTGTATAAGCTTTGATTATTCAAGTGATATCTTTTGACAATTGTTTTGTGGTTTCGTTATAATAAGAAACTAAATGCAGATGTCTACATTATTTATTGAAATGTATGTTTTGAATTTATCGCTATAAAATATGGTTAAAGTTTTTGTCAGTTCTTTTTTTCTTTGCAAAAATTATTTTTTAAAAAAATATTGGATAAATAATTTAATTAAATGAGCAAAAATTAGAGTATACTAAAAATCGTTTGGTCGAACAAACGGCTTATCACTTTAAAATTACTGTTACTAAAACGACTTTAGATTAGTTGTTCCGTTAGTGAAATTTAATTAGTTCTTTTATATTTAACGGTACAACAGGAACATCATCATTTTTTTTAAAAAAATAAACCAAAAGGGTTGAAGGGGTTTAAAACAGCTCTTTTCGCAAAAATAGAATTATGAATTTTCTACTAGAATTTCCTAAGTAAATCCTATATGAAGCATTAAAGGTTAATTTATTTCTAATATTATTTTCTCTTTTTCTGCTCTTTATTCCAAATTACTTGGCATTCCTACCGGCCAAAAAATGTACTCTCTAACATAAAAAAATACAGAAAAAGATTTCTACAGTTATCTGCAAAATTGATGGAAATATATGCGATCAGAAGTCGGAACGTTTTAAGATTTGAAAAAGGGTTCATCCAAAAATTGAAAAATATATTCTCTGATATCCCCCCCCCCCCGCGCCCCGGAATGCGTTTTTCAGATTTTGTTTATTAATATTTTTATTTACGTTTTTCGGCGCTGAAATTTCACTTCACCCTTGCTTAACTCGGGAAACAAGCACAATAATGCCGGAGAATACATTCTCAATTTTTAGGAAGAACCATTTTTCATGTCACGGTAAACTCATAATTTCAATTGCAAATATCTCCACCAATTTTATGATACTGTGTTTTTATTATGGTATAGAGTTCCTTTTTCCTAATTAGACGTTTCGATCGATTTCCTTTATTTCTTGAGTTTTTTCTTTTGTAATTTCCCCATTTCGCTGCTAGGGGCGCTGTAACCTATCTCAACAGGTTCAATATAGTCACTTTGCTTTGCTACTTCCCTCTCTATAGGGGACGTCAATTTGAATTTAAAGGACTTTACCAATCACTCGATATATTTAAATATTGAATGAGGACCAATAAAATTCTCTGACTGCCGAGTTTCAATTATTATATTTTTGTGTTTTTTATAGTAATAGTTATAGAAGGGCAAAATCATCCGTGCCTAATAATTTAACTACGACACCAAAAAATTTATATTCTGCTACTAATAACGGAAAGGTATAAGATAGTTTCCAAAAACTCCAAAATTATACAATTTAGATATTTTGGGTTATATTCATGAGGCTAAAGGCTGCTAAAACTTTCTTTTTCTCTCTATCAGTAAAAAGGATTTTTTTTCTAATACTAGAATTTAACCGTTGTGGAAGTGAGACGCCACAAAATTCAACAAATTTGAGCTTTTATGTAAAGTTGAATTTTCTTTCATAGATACTTTTGAATCTATTATTGTTATATCACTAAAGTATACAATTACGTGATATAACAATAAAATGACTGCCAAATAGGATTCCGAAATTAACAAATTACTTATATATACAAAAGCTTTGAAATTCGGATTAAAAACAGGACCATACTATAAATGCAGATACTAAGAAAAAAATTGCAATAGAGTTTTCACTAACAATAACTTATTGAGATTACAGCTATGAAATTTTCTATCAAAATAAAAATCTTCTAACCTCTAGCTTCTAAATTCTTTTGTTTAAAATATGAAATATTTGAAGAAAGCTAATATTATTCGAAAGTTGGACAGGAAGATTTTATTTCAAATTATTTATAACATTGCAATGTGCTCTTAATCGTGCCAAATGTTGGCCAGAAAAACAGCCAACATTCGTCTATAAACGCGTCTTCATCATAATGGTTGGTATTACAAATGTTAGCATTAATTTTATTGCAAATATATTATAACAAAACAAGACAAGAGAATTTTTAGACAACATTTAAAGTACGGTTTTTTTTTTTTTTTGCTTAATGTAGAACAGGAAACAATCAATTTCATTCAATGATGAGGATGACAAAATAACTTTTGCATCAGCATATTTTAACGATATGTAAAAACGTTTCCACACTGATAGCAAAACCGTTCCCAGAAGTATGTTTTCATCATGGAATAACTTAACAAATAACAAGTTAAGTTTCGGAAGTATTCTGATAACAAGAACAAAATAATTTCGCATTTAATCTTATTTTTAAAATCCTCTTCTGTCCAGGCGCTGCAAAACGAAAATTGATAATGTTATCTAAATTTGAGCAATACACAATACATTTTTAACAAAAAAGATAAAATTTCAGAGACAGAATTTCAGCAGTTATAACCGAAACTCTTAATTTCCATCGAATCATAGTTTGCAAGAAATGTTAATAACAGATGCGTGGTTTCTCGGCATAAAGATTTGACATCATAAGAAAAAAAAAAGGTAAGCTCAGACTTAATTTGCCATTACGATTTTATTTGTCAGCCTTTTACAGGTCATACAAAACTGACCTGATTTTTTTTACTAAATCATTGCAATTTAGGTATTGGAAATGGAAAGGAATTGGGTATATAAAAGTTGATGTTCCTAGATTATTTTTTTTTTAAAAAGTTTATTTTTTTTTGTTAAAAATAATAAAAAAGGTAAATTATTAAATTTTTTAAAAAATAGTGTAAAAAGCTAATATATTTCATCGATTTTAAAACCGGATTGATTTTTTCATATTTACTGCATAGTTGAAAAATTGTGATGAAATGCTTTTTGTAGATATTAATTTTTAATATTAATATGATTCATCTCGAATAAAATTTTTGAGAAAGAGTTTTTTAAATTTCAGTGAAAATGGGTACTTAGAGAGTCCAAGAATTTTCGGGCACTTTTATTCAAAAATATCAATCAGAATACTGAATCCGATAAGAAATGAATTTCGCATGCATTCCTATTAAAATTCTCAAATATGAACATTTATTGACAGTATAGTTGAGTCCATCCACATGATGTTAGAATTATAATTAGTAAGTTCCTATAATTAGTAAGTTCCTAATTATAATTAATAAGTTCATTAGTAAATTCCTATATTATCTAATGTTTAATCTGTTAACCAGGCAATAAAAAAGTTGGTTAAACTTATTTCGCAATGGGTTATCTTTTATAATATAATAATAATATATACACAACAAGTTATATACGGATAAAGTAACAACTAAAAATCGTTTTTCATTTGTTGATAATTAATTTTGAAAAATAATTTATGGCATATTTAGAAATTATATAAATCAACTGGTTCCTATAACAAAGAATTAATTAATCAAATTAACTGATTTACGCAATAATTTTTTGAAACAACGAGATACACAAAAATCAATACTACAATCGGGACATCAAAGTCCCGATTCTTTCCTCAAATCTTTTGAATATCAGAATTTGCACCCCCTGTTTACGTTTGCTCTTGAAAAATTAGGCTTCGTTTAATTTAGTTATATTAACGTCCCGTTTTAAAGTAACACTAGGGCTATTTTTGGGATGGACCTCATAATTTTAAACAGCGGTCAGATGACGAGGACAAAATCCGAACGGACACCCCCTCTTCTCCAAACTTCAGCTCCACACCGAAGGGAAGGCACTTGGCCACGACGACAGATTGAAGCTCGCATATACGATGAATATTCCCGGAATCGGAACCCGCTAGCACCTACACTATACCTCTTGCACCTGACACCTGGGCTGGACCCCCTTTCTCCAAACTTGTCGCACCATACCAGAGGGAGGATGTTTGGTCCCGACGGATTTAACGTGTACCAGACCCGCTCACGACAGTTCTTCGGGGTAATCGGGTGTCGAATCTGAAACCCTCCGGTTCCGAAGCCGATACCTTATCACCATCTACCTTAACCCTCTTGAAGAATTAATCGGGAAAATATTTTTCAATTAGATTAGATGGTTTTGGCTTTAAAGATGGACATCTTGTGGAAGCAAGAAAACTGAGGTCCATCTCCTTGCTTTTTGTAAATATTTTCTTCCTAAAAAAAAATGTTAACAATATTCTGAAAGCACGCAATATACAAATTATGGTATTGCTAAAATTTGAAATACTTAATTGCATACAATAGAATATACAACGCCTAATTTATGTAAAAAAATGTATAGTGGTGTTTGAAATTAAACTTAACAAATTTGTAGTATTTCCATTTATCCCCGCTAGGTTTCTCCCACCGGAGTGCACCTCAGATATAAGGATGAAAAGCTTCCGGCATGGTGGTTGGTTCTTGCCATCTGGGTGGATACAGAAATGGTAGGGGTCGGCGAGTTCCTATCGATGATGGGGGGGGGCTGCTCCTACGGGAAGGGTTGTACCATGGCCGGTGATAGCTTTTAGGATTCAACCTTAGTTCCCGCCAATGCTTTTCAGCTTCCCTGTCAGTCAGATTAATTAGTGTGCCTTAGTAGCGGATCAGAATGATCAGATTACAGTTATGACTATTATTAATGTTAATAATTAATAATTGTAATTATGGTTATAATTTAATGGGCTTGAATGATGTAAAATATAATGAAATCCACATATCATTTAAAAAAAATTTCTTTGACGCAAAAAATGACCATATCAATTGCATTAATCTTCCTGTTATGATGAGGTATATAGTCATACCAGTTTAAATATAGCTTGTCTTAAGACGTGAAGAAACGTCATCTCGTTTTAGTTAAGTTATAAAAGTCATAATTTACAATAAATTATAAGTTAATTACATGATAAGTTACGAAAATTATTGAAGAATATCTATGCAACTTTCATTAAATAGAGATGCTTTTAACATTTTGCAGGTTCATATGCTAATATGTCTCATCTGCTGATAAAGGAGACAGTCGAAAGTAAAAATCCAGAAGAAAGCCTTTTCATAAAAGGTTTCTCTGAAGCTGTAAAAGAAGTAAGAAGCATACATACTTCCCGCAACCTTTTTATTTTCGAATACAATAAATGGTGCCAGAAAATTCAATCGAATATTACATTTTTAAATGGAGGTCCCCAGTTCTTTTTAACTCAAGTTTCACCATCTGCCCTTCAACGATTTCTTGTTACGGCATTTGTAGCAATCTGCTTTTTCGAGTCTGTAAGAAGCAAAAATGCAGACTGTTTTTTAACTGGAGTGCTATTTTGTTCCCTTCTTGCTGTGATGAGTTTAATAACGGCTCTCATCGGGGTTTTTACTACAATGCCAAATAAATCCATAAAATCCATTTTAAACTGGATATCCATCATGAATTTGGTTTCGAAAGAGATCAGTCATAGACTTAATAAAACTGGAAGAGTGTTTCAGATTATTGATGCTCCTGGTATGCTGTATGAGATTGCAAGTGACACAAACTATCTTAAAATTTCGAGATGGAATTCCTTTATTCGGCTGTTATTTTTGAACTTCCTATCTTGGTTTAGTATTTGCTATCCAAGCGTGTGTAATTCTAAAAGTTTTTTCTTTTATGGAACTGGAGGGAGTTTTGAAAAGTTTATCTTTAGTTTTAATACTTATCAATGCCTTTATTCAAGATGCAGAAATCAGAAAAATACGAAAAGAAATGCTGAATCAAATTTGTCACCTTGATACCGAAACTAAGAAATTTCTTTGTTGGTATCATGACTGTTCTAATTTGGGCTTATTGCTCGAACAGTACGAATATTTGAAAGAATCTGTATTTAATATTCTTAAATGTGGAAGTTACATGAGCAAAATTACATAATCTGAATCATGCATTTTGTTTGCTACAGTTGTGATAAAAGTGACAAATAGTTTGCAGGATAATGTTTATTCCAAAGATTTACAAAACATTCTGCATTTCTTATTTTTTAGTGATACAAATGCTTATTCAAGAGTGGAATTAATTTATAACAAAAAACTTATTTTGTCTGAGATATCATCTGGGAACAAAAATTTAGTAAGCTACAATCACTTTGCTTACTCGACATTAATTTCAAAGATACGAAATTTGTCCATTGGTTCACAAATGCTGAAACCATCAAATATCCAAAATATATATTCCATAGATTTTTTTAAAAAATTCACTCCAAAATTTTTTCATTTCGGTTCTAAAGGGGGCTCTGAAAAGCCTTCCAATAACGCCTTCGAGGGAAATCATTTGCAAACTCCTGCTATTGTTAACGAAACTCTTAAAGAAACTGATTTCCAAGAATTTCCTTTAGAAGGTTTCGACAAGTGGTGTGAAGAACAAATGAATAAAAGAGAAGAAAAGATTTCAAACAATAAGTCTAATATTTTCGTATTTGGATCTGAAAGTGCTGAATATTTCTCGGAATCTAAATCATCAGAATCTGGCATTATCAATGAAGATGCAAGCAAAAGATTGGCGAAAATGCATAAAGCAAAATGCCACAGATTAAGATTCAAGACAACATCTGGATTATGTAAACAATACACTCGTTCAAAAAAGTTTCCGAATACTTCTTTATATTCGCAATCTATAAAAACAACAACAACAAAAAAGCACGCAAAAGCTTTCATTTGAATTAATTTTTTAAATAATTTTTCTAATTTAATATTTAACAATCACACTTTATCAAAATCTAACGGAGATATTTACTTCATTCATAGATATGCTATTTTAATTTATTTGTTTTTATTAAATTAGATTTTTGAACTGTATTCCTTTGAACTTCATTCAATCACTTTTAAAAAAATTCCTTTTTTTAAAAAAGTTGTATAGATAGAAAAAAATTGCAGAACTTTCACAAGCCGAATTAGTTTAAGTGAAAGCGCTTTTGTTCGAAACGCTAGGAATAGAATCTGCTTGCTGAGTATATTGTTCGATTCTTCTCTGCTGATAAATTATAATTAATTTGAAAACAAAATTTCTATATTAATGACTATTTATAAGTTTAAAGAAAAAAATCATACATTTCATTTACTGTTTCATATGAGAGTTTTATACACTGCTAATCCATTTCTTAAATTTTGATGATTTTCCGATAATAATGAAAATGAGAGTATTCGGAGTATTTTAAGAACTCTCTGTATCTCCCGGGACCTTGTAAATTCCGGGATTGAGTGGTCAAAAATGCCGAAATTGAGTCGTGTCCAGTTTCAAAAATTAGAAACCTGGTCTGTTCGGTTTCGACTTTCTCTCTGAACTCTTATGCTTTAAGAGCGATGTTTTATATTTTCCCCTGCCACATATTTAAAACGTCTAGTTTAAGTATACAATTGTTATCAAGTCTTCAAAACAGGTGGTTTAGCAGTTGCTACCACAAATGAACATGGACAGTTCTTAACCCCATCGGTATAACAAGTATTTTAGTTTTCAGAGTGCTGGTCAACGACTTTTCTCCTGCTACCCCCAGTAACTGTATACTGTATCTGATGTCCCATTATTGGCAAAATGATCATTTTTGAAAATTGCCTACAAAATAGTGATACATTTGCAACACTGATTCTGTGTACAAAATATAAGTTGTCTATGTGTCTGGCACGACGGCTAATCGGTACTCATGTCTTGATGGTATAGAGTTACTGTTTGAAAAAGATCCAGTTTCTATAAATTTTAATATGAAGACGATCGCTTGCAAAAAAAAAAAAAAAAAAAAATTGCATGCACATTTAAAGACCATTCTTCTAAGATGACAGAAAATATTGGTTTTAATATGCTGTATATTTTCTTGATGAACTATACACAGTGTTACTATTAGAAAAAAAAATTGTGTTATTATGTATTTTAATATGAAGACAACCTTATGTTATTTCATATTAAAATTCATTATATAAGTTATTTCATTCGTTATATTATTTTTTTTCATTATATAAGTTGTTTCTTATCATTAATATAAGCTGCCCCTGTATCTGACACGACGGATAATCGGTACTCATGTCTTGATGGTATAGAGTTACTATTTGAAGAGGAATCACTTTTTTTTAAAATTTTAATATAAAGACAATCTCTTGCACAAAAAAAATACAAACACATTTAGAGACCATTATTCTAAAATTATGGAAAATATTGGTTTTAATAAGCTGTAACTTGTTCGGATACTTTATTGATTTACTGCATGCAGTGTTACTATTAGAAAAATATCGAGTTACTGTGAGTTTCAATATGAAGACAATTTCTTGCACAAGGTAAAAAAATTACATGCACAATTAGAGACCATTCAGCTAAGAAAACAAAAAATATTAGATCTAATATACTATAATCAATTCCAGAATAAAGTAGAGAATTCAGATACTTTCTTTATAGACTGTAATAGTATAACTATTAGAAAAAATAAACTTACTATTAATTTTAAAATGAAGACGACCTCTTTCAAAAAAATGCATGCACATTTAAAGACCATTCTAATAATATGGTAGAAAATGTGATTTTAATATGCTATCATCAATTCCTGAATAAAGTGAAGTATCCGGATACTTTGAAATATTCGGATACTTTTTTTAATGCACTATACATGTTTAAAAGTTACTCAAGTCGGTTACATTACTCAAACACTTGAAATGATTGTACATGAAGCCAACTCAAAAAAGTTCAATGAAAACGATAAAATATATCTAAACACCAATAAAATATTGAGGAAGCTGATGATCAGCATTTCTTTTGCTCAGTCTTCATTTAGGCTTAATTGATTTACATTCAGTATGAAATACAAGTTTATATGCAAAAATATCAAGTTTATATTTATATCATATTTCCTTTTATAACTAATATTCATTTCATAAATTAATTTTCATTCTTTCTGTCAAGCATTTTTTTTTGTGTATGTTACATCTGTACTGCCAGTTTATATACAAATGAATGCAAACTTGTGTTTTATAGTATTTTTTTTAAATTGATTGATGAATTAGCTACAACTTTTAATTGCCAAATGTTTCTAGTGTCATTGGTGTATTGTTTGTTTTGTTTAGAACTCGCTACTATTGTTCAGTTACGGTTAAAAAATTTACTCGTATAAATTGGTTTTATTGGTATTCAATAGTTATAAATAGTTGATAAATATAATAGTTATAATAGTTGATAAATAAGTCATATTGGTATTGTTGAATTATGATTATGTATTATCACGATTATCATGATTATGATTATGCATTATCATTTTGATTATCTGTTATCACGAGATATTGAGAAATACTATTCAATGAGTTCTAAAAGTAAAATTGTGCTCTAATTCAAAAAGTACTGCTTAGATTTCTACAAAGTTACACCGTCCTGACAGCTATTTTAGATCCATATTAATTTTTAAAGCATCCATTGTTTAAAATATTAGGAAGCTTTATAGGAAGTTAAAGGGAATAAGTTGTGGATTTTCAGTTTAATATTTTAATAGCACTAATTGTAATTGTATTAACAGCATTTTGATAAAGTATTCGAAATGAAATTTTATTTATTTTCTTAAATGAAATGTTCTGATGTTACAATTGTAATGTAAATAGTCTTGAAGGGATATAATTAGATGACAAAAATTTCTCGTTATTTGAAAATTATTGCTTAATGTTGGGTACGGTATTTGAATAATATTTTGTAAAGAATTTATTGCAAAATGTAAAGTATATTATTGATTTGTATATCAGTATATGTTGTTGTAAAACACTAGATCACTTTCAGTGTAAAGATACAGATACTTTGAAATTGTTTAGTATCTCTTGCTCTTGTGATTTGCTTTATAATACTTCAGTTATTTCCTTTGATTTAGCAAGGTATCAGTTTACTCTGTGAAGAATGAAAAGAACATAAATTTTGATGTGATTACATTTTTACTGTATTATTGTGTGATAACTCATTAATTAACCTAATTCGAATTTTTTTGAAGTGTTATTGGTGATGTATTGGGGAATTAGCTAAATGTTTAATTACGTAATAAAGATGTGATTTATGTTTCATTGATATAATGACAATCATGTAATTCTTTCGTTTTAGCGTTTAATAAAATATTGTTGCATATATGGAAATTGTCTCATTCTTTTTGTTTTGGAAGTACTTATTTATTTAGTTTATTGTGATTTAGTTTTAACAAACCGTTTTATACTTTGGTAGAAAAATAGCCTATTTTTTATCTATGGATTTTAAAATTTCCCCATTTTATTCTCAAATAATGAGTTTAATTGCAAATAAAACAAAAAGGTGGGTTTATTTGAGATTGATATTAGCGCATTTTTATAACCTGTTATGATTTGAATATTTAAAAGCATTAAGTCAAACGATTTTTTCTTTTTCTTCCAATAGCGGAATAATACCCACACCTCAGTTTTAATTTATTGCTTTTAAAGAGCATAATGAAGATAAAGGGTAAAATTTTATAAGAAAAAGAGTAACTTTTTGTAAAAACTATAAAATATTAATAAAATATAGTATAAGCACACTGAATTTTCATTTGTTATTATGCACCTTTGTAGCTCACAATGTTCTATAGATTATAGCGCATTAGTTAATCTGCCTCGGATAAGAGATGTTATTAGACTGATTTGTGTTGCGTAAAGAAAATTTAGTTCTTTTGCTCTATTATTATTAACATTCAATCTATCTATCTCTATTATTATTAACATTCAATCTATCTATCTCTATTATTATTAACATTCAATCTATCTATCTCTATTATTATTAACATTCAATCTATCTATCTCTATTATTATTAACATTCAATATTAAACATTCAATTTCTTGTAAGCGATGTACAGTTTTTAATCTGACATTGATAGCTTTAAAATATTGTTCTTAATCATTGAATCATTTTAACTCCTCCCATTTGAATCACTTTTAGAAGAAGGGGCGAGAGTGGACAGGTTTGAAAAAAAAGGAAAGCCCTTCTTCCTACATACAATGCTACATTCCTACATACAATGCTACATTCCTACATACAATGCTACATTCCTACATACAATGCTACATTCCTACATACAATGCTACATACAGAGACAGTCGAGGATTAGACATCGTTCGTATGCTATATGTCATCTTTAGTCTAAATTCTAGCAGATGAAATTGACTTCTCTGAACAATCGAGAAGTTCGGGTGTAGTCAAATTATGTTCTTGCTTTTTTCCTGCACTCTCTTGGACACTTGCTTCTATTTCAGTATACATATTTGAGATTATTAATGATGCATTTTGTTAACAAATTGGCATAATGTATATTATGAAGCTTTATTCTTTCTCAGAGAAAATGTCGAAAAGGAAAATATTAGTTCTTTGTAACCAGAAGGATTTGCATCCTACAGCCGAACAGGAAAATAGTTTAATGATTGACAGGATAACAACTAAATCCTAAGAAGGATTTTACTTTTTTTTTTAGCTATTTGTTGCCGCCAATAAGAATTCAATGTATAAATGTTTTATATATCTTAATTTATGCTTGTGATTCTTTTTTCTTAAGCCAGTATTTTTTTAAGCAAAATTTTAACTTATTAACTTAAAAAAAATAAATAAAAGGACTTTTAAAAAAATAAATAAATTATAGAAACTCGCTCATTTGTTTCATGCCAAATTTTCTTATAATTTAATTTTGTTGCCTAATTTAATGATAGTATTATTGCGTTTATATATACCTACCATGCCATTAAATCGTGTTTTACTGCTTTATCTAGTGTTATTTTCTTTAAGGTTTGTGAAGGTTATTTCAAGCAAAAAAAGCTGCAAAAAAATATTTGATTTTATATCATTTCATAAGTTCTGTTTTAAGTCATGTTTATTGTGGACTTGTGTCTTTTTTAATCATATTTCGATTTTGTGTTGAACATATTGCGTATGGTTGTTTTTCTTGTAAAAAAGGTCGCGAGTTCGTCTTTATTATGTTTTTATTTACCATTTTATGTAAAAAAAATATAGCATTATTTTATTATTTATATTATTTAAAATTTATTAACATGCATATTTATGGGCAATCTAATTCATACACAAAAACTTGATACAAGATTTGTCTGAATTATAAAAAGTTAAAACATTAATTAAAATGGCCTAACATTAATGAAGGAATCAAAATGATTCTTTGTTTCATGTTATTCACGTTCCAGTTTGCGATCCATTCCATATTGGTTTCAAAAATAAATTAAAGTTTAATCCTCTGTGGAAAGAGTAATTGGCTTTTAATATGTCATTAATTATTCATTATCTTAAATATCTGCTATTTATCAAGTATGTATTTTACTTTAGAATAAAATAAAATGCATACTTGTTACGACACATTTTTTTCCCCAAAATATTAGAATGTTTTTACCCTCAAATCTATGGGATAGTAAACCAAAAATTAAGATAGATGTTGACTTTTAATTGAACCAAGTTCCAACCAAAAAAATCTAGGTTGAATTATCTCGATGTTTATAACAGCAAATGTCCTTCATTTTTTGGTAATAAGGGAAGTTTTAAAAAATATAATAAGCCTGTCTTAATAAATATGTGTAGCAAATTTCGTTCGAATTCGTGAAGATTTATAATTTATCTATCCCTTCCCCCCCTCAAAAAAAGTTTGGATTTTGCACATATAGTTTGTACCTTTATCCTGGATCTGATTCTTGCGTTACAAAATGCATCCTAGTGATTTCCTTGCACCAAATATAAGAAATATCAACCGGAAATGAAGAAAATATAGGTTAATGGCTGGTTATGCTACTGTATTACTTAAAGGTAAAATATCTTGGTCGAGTTATTTCGACGTTGTATGCTAACTAATTGCATTCTCATTTTCGGAAATCGGAGAACTTTTTAAAGCCATATATAATTCTATGTCTTAATAAATATGTGCTTAGTTCGAATTCGTAAAGAGTTATAATTTATCAATTTCTAACAAAACAGAATGTGATTTGTGTAGTAATATTTATAATGAGCTATGATTCCAGCTACATATTTATCTGCTTTTGTGTATCTAAGTAAGTATATCTGGCAACAGCCAGTCAAGTGTGCATTTAATAAAACAGATTTAGTTCCTGATTGATGCATATCTTGCTTACCTTGTATTTAATAACCTACGAAGTTATTACAGTGCTGAATTTACATGCACATATTTGAGTTTTTTTTTTTTTTTTATAATATGGCTTTGGCGTCACAAAACACATCCAAACAATTTCCCAGCACCAAGTATAAGAAATGCCAACAGAAACAGTAGAAAATACAAGTTAACGACTATCATGCCGTTGTATTACTTACAGGCAAAATAGCTTGCACGAGTTATTTCGGAACTGTATGCCAGCTGATTGCTTTCTTCCATGTTTGTAAATAAGAGAACTTTTTAAAGTCATATAAAGCCTTTTTAAAGCCTAGGTATAATTTATAATGAATGCCTATCATATATCAACATGAGTCTGTAAACTATAGGCATCGTCGAGGCTGTGTGTGACGTAACTGACGCTCTGTCCATCATCCGTGTATTAACACGCACTATAAAGCTATTCTCTCCTTTTTCTCAGAGCGCTTGCACACTCGCCTCGGTGGAGCTTGTAGTAAAAATCAATTTTTTAATTTCTTAAGTTTAAAAGTAAATAAAATTACTTTTCTTACAAGTCCCAATAAGCGGAGTCAATCACAACTACATGCAACCTGAATTTCGACAAATTCAAGTACATTTTATACAAAATATGTTCTCACTTTAATAAATTAATATAATAGATAAATTCAGCAAAGAGACCTAAGATCGAAAAAGCCAGATGTATATTCCAGCTTCGTCATATTGTGACTAAGTTAGATGATGTTTTCTATTAGTAGATCATTCATTAACACTCTCATTGTAATTATAATTTTTTTTTAACTTTCTTTAAACTATCTAAATTTTAAAAAAAATATTGATTTATGTATATATTTTTATTATCATGGTTAACTTTACTTCATATACTTCAAAAGCAGCATATAAACGAATTCAATAATTTATAGATTATTTTTTAGATGAAATGCAGTAAAATCCTTGCTATTTTCAATATTTGCTGAATGCTTTAAATATATTGCATCACAACAGTCCATTGTCAGAATGGTTCTAAACAATAATAAGACACGAAGTTTACGAGTAGGTCGAAATACTTTTGCAATGTAGCGAATTTCTGTGATGATGTATAATTATGATGTATATTATAATTATATGAGGATGTATAATTATGGTGTATATTATAGAGATGATGTATATTATAATTCTATGGTGATGTATAATTATGATGTATATTATAGAGATGATGTATATTATAATTCTATGGTGATGTATAATTATGATGTATATTATAGAGATGATGTATAATTATGATGTATATTATAGAGATGATGTATAATTATGATGTATATTATAGAGATGATGTATAATTATGATGTATATTATAGAGATGATGTATATTATAATTCTATGGTGATGTATAATTATGATGTATATTATAGAAATGATGTATATTATAATTCTATGATGATGTATAATTATGATGTATATTATAGAGATGATGTATATTATATTTCTATGATGATATAATTCATCTAAATAATTTTATAACATAGATTACAGACTTTTTGGAATAATTGCAAAGGGCTTTTATAGTGTTAGTAGCAAAAATTTAAGAAATATTACAAGTTGCATATTAGATAAAGCAATTTTATATTGATTCATGCGTAATTTATAAATTTTATATTATATTAAATTCGCTTACGAAGTGTTAGGAGTATCCTTCTTCACGCAAAAAGTTTGAATTGGATAGCTCCATTTGTCAGATCGATTGTTTGGTGTAAATTTTGCTGTGCATCTGCAACGATGACATAGTTACAGAAAATTATACAAACGTTGGGCGTCATTCTTGAATTCATTTATGAAGGCAAATTATTAGAACAAAAGTTCCCTTTTGAAAATGAAAAGAATAGCAAAAGAGGGAGGAAGGAAAAATACTCTTTATTCCCTATGTACCATTTATACCATATGAAGAATAAAAGGAGAATATGAGAAAAATGGCAAGAGAGAAAAAAAAAGGGACTTACTTTTTTCATCGTTATACCATTTATACTATACCAAGAATGAATGGGGAATATGAGAAAAATGGCCAGAGAAAAAAAAAGGGACTTACTTTTGTCCTCGGTGTACTATTTATACCTTATGAAGAATAAATGGAGAATATAAGAAAAATGGTAAGAGAAAAAAAAAGGGACTTACTTTTGTCCTCGGTACACCATTTATACTATATCAAGAATAAATGGAGAATATGAGAAAAATGGTAAGAGAAAAAAAAAAAAGAAAAGAAAGGGACCTTACTTTTGTTCTCCGTATACCATTTATACCTTATGAAGAATAAATGGAGAATATGAGAAAAATGGCAAGAGAAAAAAAAAAGGGACTTAATTTTGTTCTCGGTATACCATTTATACTATATCAAGAATAAATGGAGAATATGAGAAAAATGGTAAGAGAGGAAAAAAATGGGGATTTGCTTTTTATCCTCGGTAAACCATTTATGCCATATCAAGAATAAATGGAAAATATGGTAAAGATTTTCGTAAGCAATTATATTCCCTTAAGGGTTATTAAAGAGTTTAGTTGAACGTACGCTTATATACTAATAATATTTGATAGTTTATAAATAGTAATAATATGCTTCTGAATATATATAGTAAAATATGCTTATACGTTTGTCAATGGATGAACGTAAAACGGCGTATAAATGAGAGAAAGTATGATCGAAAATTTTAACAAACAACTTTGATTATTATGAAGTGAATACAACTATTGCAAATTCTTTTTAAAAAATAATCTAAAATGTTTTAAGGTAATATAATATATTAATGAATAAAAATAATTAAATTATAGAATTAAACATTTATATAGTAAAAATAAGAAAAAAATAATATCTCTATGGTTTGTCTGGAATACAAATTATATATTTCGTAATTGCCGTAAATTCAAAGAAACCTTTCAATTGTCATATAACGTTATGAATCAACTTAAGTTCATTGAATCTTTTTTTTTTTTTTTCAGTGATGTTTAGACAAACAAAATATGTTCGAATTTTTGCAATGGAATGGAATGTGTTCTTAAAGGAAGATAGAATAATTATTTGCCATTCTTCTTTAACATTACATAATTTGTATGCTATTGATTTAACAATTGTAAATAATTCTTAAGTCATGATATCTGTTCATATCACGACATATTGACTTTGATCATCTCTTTCGCCGATATCATTTTCATTGTTAATATCGCATTTATCTGCTTTTGAATATGAAAATCCTCTTTTAATGAAACAATTTATTATTGTTTCAGAGCTGATATGATTCCATGATTGTATGATAATGTTTATCGCTTTAAGCATGTTTATCTTTGCATTGATATTTCCATTTACGGTGATTTGAATTGCAAACAAAATATTTCTTTAGTTCAGCTTGAAACTTTTTATAATTTCTAAAAATAGTTATAGGTAGTCCATATAATTCGGTAGAAAGAAAATATTTTGACGGATTTTTTTTTTCCTTAACACATTAGCTTTCTTGATTTCCCTGTGATTAGACCCGTCTTAACATTCCCATAGCAACGACAGAAAACGAAAGAAGGAGACGATCTTCAGAAATTTTCACATTATAGCAATTATTACTTTAAAATGTGAAAATGGATGGAAAATGTCTTGAAAGCTTTGTAAACGTTCTGTAGTTAATTTAATCCATTTTGCTTAGCGATCATTTAAAACATCCATCGGATTTTTTTTATCTTGTTAAGACACCATCTATCCAGTTTAATAGTGGATATTGACAATTTGCTACCCTAGGCAGTGCATTTCACAGTGCCACTTTTTTTTTTTCTTTAAAAACTAGATCATTAGTTTTCACATTTCAGCATATTTTAAACTTATTTAATATCCAATAAGTTGTTTGAAGTTTTATTTTTATTTTTGTAATTTTATGTAGACATACTGGTTTTTATTTTATTTTTCTATCATGGCTCATGACAAAAAAAAAAAATGCAAAATGATGTTGCAAAACGCGCAACATACACGTTTTGTACTTAATATTATCTAAACAGACGCTCAGTGTTTATAAATGCTGCTACAACTAATCGCATTCGGTGAAAAGTATTGGAGCCCGATTTATTAATACTTGAGCCGAGTATTAATAAAATATTAGGATCCAATGATTTTGCCTTTGTTTTGTTGGCATTGGAAAAGAAAAGCAGAGTATTTTTAATAGCTGTTTAAAAATAGTGTGCCAGTTAAAAAACGATTAAGCCCACAATTATTTTCTCTTTCTCTCTCTTTTTTTTAAATAAAAAAGAAAAGGGGGGGGGGGGGGGAGAATGGAAACTAGAATTGCATTCCTGAGTGAGACAGAAGCAAAGATATAAATTGCGGCATGGCGCCATCTATATGTTATTATAAGAAATAGATTATAATAAAAATTGTTGGTGGTAAAAATAGAGGATAGTATTTTTTTTTCAACATTGACAAATCATCGATGTCTCTGTGGAAACTGCACTTGTTTAAACGCTTTTAAAAATATTTTATAAAAATTATTCTTCCACTCTTTTTAAATTGTTGAAATCACTACAAAGTCTCATACTATCCGATATTCTAAACTTTTGATAATAGAATTTATTGACGAAGTTTCTTAATTGCCATATCGCTTTCGAGTCCTCGGTAGTATAGTGGTCAGTATCCCCGCCTGTCACGCGGGAGACCGGGGTTCGATTCCCCGCCGGGGAGGAAATTATTTTTCTGTATTCTCTTTCAAGTAATTAATTTCAAGATAATTAAAATAAAAATATTTTGAATTAAGCAAAGCATATTCGTCAGCATACTATTATTGGAACTATTATTATTTTTGAGTCTGAAAAATTTTTATTTTATGAACACAGGATACAAAATGTTGATGGAAATATTTACTGAAAAGTACTCAGAACTAAAAATTGACACCTTTCAATAGCATAGTAAATGGCCTGATTAAAGGAAATAAATTACTTAGGTTATCAATCTTTCAAAGCGTTTTGAAGAAAAACATTGATAACACTTACAGAGCGAAAAATAATAGTTTTGGTATATGCCCAAAATGCTATTTACTCGTTTGCAATGCAACTTTAAATAATTTTGAATAAGATTCTATTTCCAAAATTCTACCATCTATATTTGAACTTTATGTACAATGAATAATTCAAAATGAAATGTAAATCAAAAATTAATATGTAATTTCAGTATAAATTATTTCTGAACTGAGAATATATTTGCTTGTTGCATTGTAAGACTTTCTTTTGAAAAAGTCTGGTTTTATTTATTATTTTATCTCAAAACATTAAAAATTATATCTATTATATCTTTAATTTAGAGTAGGAGTTATGGCTTAGTAAATAAAGCATTAATAAATAAATAAAATTGCAAATTAAAGCTTAAAAAATTGCTGTAGTTACCTTATTTGTAACATCTCACCCATGATTTAGTAATCATGATTTCAGGTAAGTGAAACCAGAGTAAAATGCCGTAGATTTCTTAGAATTTTGGTCTCTGAGAGATGGATTAGAAAATCTAAAGTTTGGCTTAATGAGGACAAGCTGACTTAACACACAGCAGCTATGCCACCATCTTGCCACAATCTAGACTTCTGTTACTGCAGGAGAACGAGCTGTAAGAGTTAAAAAAAAAAAAAAAAAAAAAAAAAAAATGTTTTCAATTTTCCTTTGCTCAGAAATGCAAGGGAAAAACAGTAATTATATTATAATAAATTTGACAAAAGTAGTTTTGAAAATACACATCATTAATGTTTTAAAATGTAGCAAATTTTTATTTCAATTATCGTCTGCTTTTTAGTTTCCACTTCATTATTTTTAAACTGATAAGGAATCATAATCGATTGCTTGATAATTAAATTATGGAAATGTTGAAATAGTACATTGTCTTCGAGAATAGGAATACATACAATATTTTAAAAGTCTAAAGCATCTAAAAATGAGTTAAAATTTGATTAAAAAAATTCCATCTTTACAAATTAGATAAGATTGAAAAAGTATACAAAAACAAGCACAAAGAAACGGTCTTTTTATTATGATATTTGAGATATTAATTTTAAGTAATTAGATTGTTATACGAAGTATGAGATTAAAAAGCAATGAATCTTCATGAAGGATGGAATACATTTTTCAGCGTATTATCTCTTCTTTAAAGCAAGGATCTTTTGAAATCATATTTTGTCCTTAATTGAATCTTCTTAAGTGCACCAAAAATTAATTTAAATATTATTCTTCGGTTTATACAAAAGTTTCATCGAATGTTTTTTCAAATTTTTTTCTCATATTTTAATTAAATAGCGTTTCTTCTATTTGTTATTAAATTGTAGAAGACCAGTAACATTACAATATTGGTTAATGACAATCGGACGATAATTATGTTACATTAATGCTTAACAAATACGAGATTAATATATTAAAAAATTCTCATGTTAAAAATATTTAGAAGCGTATTTTCAATTTTAAGATGACAATCATTTAATTCGATGGATATTTTCTTAAAGCGTACAGTTTAATAGATTTTAACTTTTATGATAAGAATAAACTTACTTAATATATTTCCATAACATACTGGTATCAAACGACCTGAAATGGTTAAAAATATTAATAACTTAAATGAGATAAATTGTTAAAATAGACCATTCTTTAGAATATTGTTAATAAATTACCTATTTTGGATTAATATAATATATTTAAGAGCTTTGGACAAGTAGATATAAGTTAAATTTGACTTGATTCAAAAAGTGTTATTTCGACTTTAATCACAATAGACGAGGAAGAGAACAGTTATACATTTTAAAACGTTAAACGTTTAAATATTTTATTTTAAGCAGGAATCATTTTTAAAATGCTTCTTTTAAAGTGAATATTTGTTTATATAAGTTACATACACTCATTATATCTGCTATTGCATATATTTGTTAAGAAATAACGTTTTTGCATGTTTATAAAACATTAAAAGTTTAAATACTTTTTGAAGTAAAAAAGTTTAAATACTTTAAGCAGCAATCATTTTTAAAATGCTTTTTTTAAAGTGAATATTTGTTTATATAAGTTACATACGTTCATTATATCTGCTATTGCATATATTTGTTAAGAAATAAAGGTGCGCTTAAATTCGAAAAAATATTCAACAAGATACTTATTAGAAGTAATTATTAAAGCTATGCTTTGGCGATTGCCCCAATTTTGAAAATGAAAATTGGTGATTCTAAATTTGATTTTATCAAAGAACTACCATGTATGTTGCCCGATTTTTTATTGTTACTATATGACTTACCATATGTTAAATTACAGTACATTTATACAGTACGCAGTACATTTATAAAATAATAATATTCTTAAAACCCCCCATTAAACCTATATTGTTCTATAGCCAAATTTTTCAATGATCGAAATATATTTCAAAGTAAAAGAAGAGAAATCGAGGAATCTTACCATAAGGCGTTCAGAACTCTATTCAAAATCATCATTAGAAACAGTTTCGTCGTCTGTCGCAGTTCCCTGCCCCATTGATGCAATTGGTTATTACAACTAGACCTATAAAATACTAGTCTCAATTTCGAAAAAACTGATTTGGTCGATTTTCCTCATACGACAGTTGTGTATACATACCTGAAAAATATCCTTTGTTGAGTTTCTTTCAACAATGGTGGCCGTTTCTACCATTCTTGCAAAGACCAGCAAAACAAACTGGACAGAAGAGATGGATTCATGTCGCGTTGCTGTATATAGGCGGAAGTTAGTTTAGACTAAAATAATATAACAGTTGAGCGAGGATGTAAATATTATTGATTTAAAAGTATCACGAAATGTTTCACGACAACAAAAGCTTTTGTTGTGACACTTTATCCAGCTGTGTGTTTTTTTTTTCCCTTCACATTTGCTGTTGTGGGAAGTTAGCAAGTATCCAGAATATTCAGATTCATCGAGGAAAAACGGGTTTTGTTTAAGTTTCTCGAAATAAAGTGGAAAACTAATATGTTTTTCCGAAACTGAATGAATTTGAAGCAAGTAACTGATAATTTATTTTAAATCACTAATTAAATCTGATTGGTGAGTAGGGCTGGGCGACGACGAAAATTAGTCCTCGCAATATATCGATGATTAATTTTCCAACACATATCGATATAACGTGATATTATCATTTATTTATAGCTATTATAAGTTATAAATAGTATCTCTTAACATATTGAATGATCAGAACGACTCCAAATAAAAGGAGGTTTCAAATTATATAATAAAAATATTCGTTTTCTTTTGAATAAAAATACTTCAGAAAATAATTTTGTTAAAACTCCTTTAATAAAGTGTGTCAATGCCAAAGAAATGTCTGCATGTTACAATTTAAAGCATTATATTTCAAACAAGTATTTTTTATATATTAGAATATGACAATATTTATAGAAATATTAACAAAAATTTTGAGTGAAGGTCAATAAGAATGAAGGGCAATAAAAATAAACCCCATTCGGTAACCAAAACGAAATCGAAAACGCAAATTAATTGTACATCGATATATTGTACCGCGATTTATCGTAAATTATTATTCAATGTCACAATTTTGATAAACCGATATTTAATCGATAAATCGATAACTGACATCGGAGAACCAATTTTTTAAAAATATCGATTTTTTTCGATAAATCGAAAATTGGCAGAGCCTTACTGGTGAGACGTAATCAAAGTGAAGACGTGAACAATGGAGAAAAATGGTATTATAGTCTCTTTGCCACTTACACGAAGCATGCCACCCTTTAATATTATTAAAATTGTATAAATAACATCAAAAATATTTGATATTTAAGATTCAGTTAATATCAGGAAGTAGAAAGAAGATATCATTTCTATATGCCAAATAACTACTTCTAATGCTTTCAAAGTTTGATCTAAATTTAATTTCCTACCATGCTTATTTAGGTATCTATTTTATCTGCCTTTATTATTCATTTTTCTATATGATATACTTCTTTTCTTTGTTTATTCCTTTTTAATATCAAAACTATTTTTCCTTTTAACGAAAGCAAATTGTTTATCTTGTACCAGATTGTGATGCGCGAGGATAGAACATGGGGCCTTGTGGTTCGCAGTCCAGTAACATGACCACGATTCAAAAGCAATTGCTCGGATAGCTGTTAACTGGCTTATAAGCTTTCATCACAATCTTAACATGTGATGAATCGTTAAAAATTAAATTTTGTTTCAGCTTCGTGGCTATTCTTGGGAATGAACAGACACAGTGCCACTTGAAAAACCTTTCGATGACATATAATATCTGTGTTAAGTAAGCAAGTTCTGCTTTTCCAAGCGTCATATCTTACCTACATGTTTATTTTGTGATACTACTTTTATCATCACTTTTAAGTTCTGAGAACCTTCATTTGTTCAGACCTGAATTGTTAAAATCATATAACAATTTTTACTTTCTTTTATGCAAAGTATCTAAAGAAAAAATTATTACAACTATTAAAAAATTCGATAATAAAATTTTGAAGAATCTGCTTGAGACAAAAATAAAAGTCTGTCTGTAGTAAATAATCGGAAGGTTATAGTTGCAGGGGCATGAAGTGGTGTTATGTCTGTCTGTAGACATAACGAAACACTTTCCCCACTCACAATATCAATAATACTAAACTATCTAACTAGTTGGATAACGACTAGATGAAAGGAAAAGGACGGAGAGAAAGAGAGTGAGTAGAAACAAATGAATTTCTTTCCATAGAGAATCTCATCGAAACTCAAAAACTGAACAGTGCTGGATGTATGAAATTTTGCACATTGTTCCGTCATGAGTCAGAAGTAGCCAATCGCGCACTATTTCTGCACCCAACAGGGCGGCGAGATCCAATTACCATACAGAAAGCTTCTGTCCCTTTATTTGAGATGCCCCCTAGAGGATAAGAAGTCCAGAATGAATACTCTTTTCTCTCTAACACGCTATGAATCTTATAAAAAGTTCAGCAAAATGCATTCAGAGATAAACACGACTGTTATGAAAAGGGCCTATTAATTAAATCAAATATTTTTAAAAAAATCAAAATTTTGATATCTTTTTTTAAACATCGCGTTTAAACATCCGTATATCCGTTACATTTTGTTTATAGATGCTTCATATTTTTCGAAATTCAAGAATGTTGTATTTAATCCAAATGTATAAAATAAGTTTTCATTTTTTTTACTTACATGAATATTTCACATAAGAAATCACAAATGACCTATGTGCTTCTTATTAACCCCCTAGATCAAGTGGTGGTTTTTCCATATGGAAACGAGAAACATTCTCCAAAATTTACTTCAAAATTTTCCTTTTGTCTTCCTTTAAGAGAAAACTTTTTCATTGAATAACATAACATTTTCTGTATTTTCATTTTATCAAATGAACCAATGTTGATGACTATTAAAAAAATAAGTTCAATGAAAAATAAAAGAGAGCTAGATATAGTAATTTAAATTATCTAATAAACGAAACATTGGGTTTTTATTTTCTATCAAACAGATACAGAAATGCTTCATATCAACATTTACATGATATATATATATAATTTTCATGTTCATTTTTAAATAAATCTCAGAGATTACTCTATCTCATTATATGTTAACATATGGAAGATGGTTTATAAATGCTTATTGACATTTTTTTTTCCCTCTATGGAAAAGAACAATCGTAAGCAGACGAACTGATTTAGAAAAAAAAAAAAAAAATGAGATAAGGAAAGAGAGATAATATGCAGTAAACTTGTAGACATATAAATATTAAAGTCAAGGTTAAAAAAAATAAAGAAAACGGATGGGGCAGAGATACTGTAAGATTGAAAGATTGATAATTTCATGACTTAATTCAGGAATTGGCTGCTTAAATCTACATCATAGCAATACTATTTTCTTTTATTTATACGTCGTTTCAAAAAGCGATATTTTTCATTTTTTAAAAACATTTTTGAGCTGCAGCGAAAAACAGCTGTAATTGCGCTTTCGGCTTCAGTAGAGTTTTTGCAGAAAGTTTGCAGTTTTCATAAAAAGTTTTAGAATTAAGGATGAGATTTAAAAAAAAAAGGAATTTTTGGCTCTGATGTTTTAAAATTCATGTTAGTACTTCTTACGGTCATCAAATTATTTTTCTTTAAATATTTAAATTAAAACTAAACAATTGCGTGATACTATCCAAGAATTACGCATAATTTACAAACATCTCATTGATGTGTAATTCTGCAACATTACTGGACGAGCCACCAGTAGCTAGAGTATAAAAAAATAATTTAAATCGTCTTTTTTTAATGTATTATTTTTCTGAAACCAAAATATCAAAATGAAGGTTCATACAATTTTGTATTCATCTAGTGCAAGAATTTATGAAAGAAATAAAAATTTCAAAGTTTAAGATAAATTTTTAAAAGATTGCAGACGCCAGATCTTCGAAAACATGTTTAATTAGTCATAACATTTTGATAAATATGAAATATGGCTTAAAAATGAATATTCAAAATAATTCTTTAAAGACACCGTGTTTAAACAGTTTTTAAGTGCAACTAAAATGTTCAGGTATTGTATATGCTTTGAAATAATGTAAGATATCTATCAAAAATTGTGATATAAGAAAGTAAAGGTTTACTTTTACACATGCTACAAGCAAGTCCGTATAAATTTAAGCAAGTCATTCATATCAAGTCAGCTATCATTTTAGTAGTAAACCAATTTGTAATACATTGCTTTCAATTAAGATGCTGGAAATTGTGAGACATTTTCTTCTTAACAGATTTATAATATTTAAGAAAAATGATAGTTCAAAAAATTAACTCATCTAAAAATTGTTCCCAAACATTTATTGAATAAAAAAAAAAACAAATAAAAAATAATTAAAATTAAATGCATTTGAGATTAATTCTGTCAATTTCAAAATGATCTGCGAAAGCTTTAAGTATGAATGATATTTTGGGAATGATTTAAATCACACATATTCTTAACAATTAATTATCATGAAACATAAAGCTTTTCAAGGAAAAAAATAAATAAATTTCAGATAATATTTCAATAATTATCCAGATTAAAAAATACTTTCCTTTATTACCGATAGATGGCTGCATGAGCGATATGCATTTTTATTTTTATGTCTAACAAAAATATTCTTTTTCATCGTGTTTTGTGTTTTTGACTTTAATAATAATTATCTTAATTTTTTTAAAAAGAAGTTTTATGTTAATTATTTTATTTTTATTGGATTAAACCAAGAACACTTTTGTTGACTGCAAATGCTTCTTATTTTAAATCATTTTCTTAATTTAAAATATATTTAAGAATAAAATCATGCTTTCTTCAATAGATGGCAGCACAGTGTTGCATCTTTTTAAGATAGTTCTTGGTCATGTTTTACCTTATACGGAAATTATTTTGCGATTATGATGATAATATAAACATGATAGAATATCTATTCACAATAATATCTTCTGAAATTTATTTAGCTAATAATAAAATTTCCTTTATTCATTTTTAAAAATTTAGTATTTACAGGATTGTAATAGATTTATACGTCTCACAGAACATGCCACAACAATGCAATTGTTTAAAATAATTGTTTGTATAACACAAAAGCAGATGGAGGAAAAAATATTAATTAGTAAGTAAAAATTTATTTTGAAAAAAAATATATTTTTACTAGTATTATTAATTATTAATTTTAATAATCAATTTTAATGTTTTTTATATTTTTTAAAAAGAATTTTACACGATAATCAATCTTACAGCATAGTGTTGCATCAAAATATATTCTTTAAGTATTTTACGAACGAGAAAATCCTTATTCAAATTTAACAGAATGAAAAAACCGCTTTTTCAGAATTAATCTTTCTCGCAAGCATAGAAATAGTTCGTAGCGACTACTTCTTTGCATTTTATTTTGGTTAGTAATTCATGATAGATTGATTACCTTTTTACAATCTCAATTGAAAAAAAAGTAATAAATAAATAACTGCAGTCGTTAAAGAATTTGAATTCAAGATTTTGGCTAATCTCCTGGTTTTAAATCTCTTTGAGCTCGAAAAAGACATTTTCGGTCTTATGTTTGATTCTGATCATGGTAATTTCAAAACGCTTAGTTAAGCGGATGAAATTTGATATGTGGTTTTAACAACAAGTTTGTACATTTTTAAAATCAAATTTTGAATGAGATTTATTTATAGGATGTTTGTTTGTTTATTCGAGTACAACTGTAAACGACAGTTACAAAACACATTACTTGATTAATAAAATTTGGTACACAGTTTAATATCTAATGTATAGATTTTAAACTATATATATAACTCATAGGTTGACCATAGATATTAAACTATATATATATAACTCATATGTTGACCAATTATCAGTCTGTGCATTTGCATGCGTGCAAAGATGATTATTTAAAAACCTAGAGACTCAGATAAATAAAATTCGGTATGCAATTTTGTTACCAAATTGGGGTTTTGTGTCAAATTTTTATTTCAGTCATTGAAAAAATAATAAAAGCAATAACAAAATAACCAAAATATATATATTTGTTCTCTTCGTAGTACTACGAAGCAGAAAACGCTCATGTTTGGGATTCGGAAAATAAAAATCTTTGTACTCAAGACAAACGGGGCCTTTCTTAATAGGTTTATACTACTGAAAGGGGGATGTTGTTGTTGTTTCTTATGGCACTTGCCATGGACAAGCCCGCTGTTACGTAGACAGCGATTTAAGCCGGTGGGAGACAGCCTCTTGTTTTTATAGTAGCGCTAACTAGGGCCAAGAGTACGACTTAGCTACTCACGCATCTGTCACTCGCTTGCACAACCCCTTTTTACAGGCGGACACATTCACACACAAAACAACGGAAGAACAACCACGCAGAAACCGGGGCTAGAACCCAGGAAGCCCAGATCACGGAGAAGACGCTCTACCCCTATGCCAGGACGCCGGCAGAAAGAGGGACAATGTCCTTATTATAGTTTATGTAAAAAAAAAAAAAAAAAAAAAAACACTTTTGCTGGTTAAGTTAAATTTTAATGACGTGTGCTGCTTGGAAATACCAAGTTTTGTCAGCAATCTTTTAAACTACTTTTGCTGGCGGTAAACTGCTTTTGCTACTTTGGATTTACCATAAGAAATTTTTTTTTCTTCTGGCACACAAACAAATTTACTTGCCCATCATTGCAAAGTTTTGAATAAAATAATAGAATAAAAGTTGCCATAGGCAATCTCATAAGTTAAACGCATTGTGAAAATAGTAGCTTAAATATCGAAAGGTGTTAACTATATAAATTTTTAGATTGTGAAATTCTTTGATATTTTGAGTATCTCAAGGTCAAAGTGAAGGTTAAGGTCAAATGTCATTAACCGGATAGATTTCAGTATTATTAAATAGGCATTTCTATAGAAATCAAAAGGTTAAACCACTCAACTTTAAAATGTTGCAAAATTTTATATATAAAGTAATAGACTGAAGTATTCTTGAAACGTAGCAATGTTTAAATTTATAATTTCTTTACGAGCAGATTTCCTATGCTTAAAAGTAAATTTTTTTTTTCTTCTGACTCTCAAAAAATTTACCAAAATCAATTAACGTTATTCCCTATTACAAAAATAACAAAATATATTCGATATTACTTAAAACTTTTATACCAAAGATTTCACATTCTACAAATGAATTACTGCAGCAAGAGAAACTAAATTTTTTCCCATCTGAGTTTAAAAATAACATATGAAATTCAGCTTTCAGGTTTACAGTAATAATAATAGGTTTATAGTGATAATAATAGGACATATTTATAGTAAAAAAAAATAAGTATAAGGCCCCTACAATTTTTATAATTTGTACCTACAATCCTAATGTCTGCCCAAATTCTTAATTTTCGATTATTTTTTCTAAGGAGGCCATACAAACCAAATTATGCATAAATGTTCTCATTCCCCCTCCCTCGCCAATACTTTTAGTGAGTCAACTGGTCGTTAAAGGCAACTATTTGTAAATAATTCATAAAACATACGCATGAAAATAATTAGAGAATTATTTTTTCTCTCTTTTGTACATCAGTTTTCATCATGGGATGAAAACTGATACAATTAATAAGTACAATTCCCATTGTTGTATTATCTCAAGTTAATACTCTATTGCGCTACCAAGCGCATCTATGACTGCGTTTACTGAGCGGAGAATAGCTCTAAAAAACCCCGAAGACTCTAAAATATAGCGGAAAGTTCAAGAGGAAATAAGCAGGCGCTTTCTTGCATCCATTGCGTTTATTTTTCTGAACACAAAACCGAAGCTGAAACTCAAAACACGTTTCAACCGTTGCAGTTAACAACAGTTATTAGGTTACAGTTAAAAAAATTAATACTAAATAAAAGATAAGTAGACATGACACCTATATTTGAATGAATATAAATCAGATATACATATTGATTTTTATTGTTGCTTTATTTTTTTGACATTTCTTTTTATTGCACTGAGTGAAATATATTTCAAATAAATTTATTTACGCATTATTTTAATTTTTAACACGTGCTATTCTGGATTAAATTTGACATAGACGAAATAATAGTAAATCATGCAGCTTAATTGACGATGCTATAGCTATATTCAAAGGCATTATTGAGTTACAAATTGAAATAAGAAAAGCATTCTGAACAATGCTTGCTTGTATAAATTGCTTAGACCATATAATAAAGATTTTAAATTAAAAAAAATGGCAAACATTAAAAAATTTTACAGTATAGTTTTCTTTTACTAAAATTATCTTTTATCTATTTTAAATTTATAATTCATTATGTTAGATATTATGGAAGCTTGACAACAAGTTTTTCAAATTCACGATCAGGAGATGGCATTGGTATATATCAAAATTTCGATTAAAGTTCGTCAAACTGAGCGTTAATTAAGTTCTAAAACCAAATTTCAGAACCCAAGTAAGGGCAAAGGAAGTAACGCGACAGGAAGTTTATAAGAGCCAATTCTAATAAAATAAAAGCTGTAATAAAAATGAAAATAATGAATTAATACAAAAAAAAAGTAAGACAAGATATATAGTTTTTATTTTTTGAATGTAACTTATTCTTAATAAAGGAATTTAACATGAAAAATGAGAAATTTATTTACATTACAGTTTTCCGAAAAAATATTAAGGAAAAAAAAAGAAAAAGAGACCCCTTTTCTTTAGATTTAAAGAAAAGATTTTTTTAATGTTTGCATTTCAGAGCCTTTAAATTGATACTAATTAAGAGTGACGCAGAGGCAGTCAATATTTCCCTGTATGTCCTCCTAAAAATAAATACAACGGAATGTACTTAAGTAGAAAATTCGTTTACTTTCATGCTAAGAAAAAGATTTATTTCAACACTGCATTTTTATTGATTCCAACAAACTTCACTTTACCTTATTGCTGTTTTCGTAGCTACATTCTTGTCTTTTCAAACTAGATGACAGTTCAATTTAAAGCATTTTGCATTCTCCCCTAAAACTGATTTTAAAAATAATCATGATTATTATTTTCCATCGTAATTTATTACTTTCAACTAACATTTTATACAAACAAAGCATCACGTAATAAAAGAGAGAGTAGAATTTATCTTTTGCGAAGTTAAAAGCTCCAATGAAATTCGATAAGACAAAAAGAAAGAGAACTAACAAAATAACTACAATGGCTGCAGCTAAATAATATATCAAATGGCTTAGAGAATTCGGGACGATAAAAGGATGCTAAATCTTCTTGACTTTCGTAGATTCTACGATGTATTCTAATCGTCGAATTTAACTTCTTGCCATGTTAAATGAAGTGAAGTAATCGTTTTCCCACTAGAGATTGCTCGCCTGTGTATCTGATTGTCTAGCATTTGCAGCGAGTTTCCTCTTTCTTTCGAATTTGTTTTAATTTTCCTTTATCGGATTATACAATTTTTCTTTTTGTTTCACAGAATAGCGACTTTTAAAGTTTAATGAATCCAAAAAAATCTCAATACTAAATAAAAGTTGTCCGAAAATTACCGCATGATTTGAATTTGGTACCATTCGTGAAGTAAAGTGTTGGCAACCCTATTAAAAACATTTGACAGCAGATAGTTTAGGGTTAGCAAAAATGGAGCGTTACACGATAGAACATGTGTTAACGCGAAATTTAATTTAAAAAAATGCCTTTAAATTGTTATATTTTTATTGAATCATAAAAATCGTAAAATGCACAGGATAGGGTTATGTGTGGAATAACACATAGGGCAAATTGATTCTATGGCTTTGCTTGTACATATCCACTCTTTTGTCGAAATTTTCCATGACCATTTTGCATAAATGTGGCTGAATTTCGTTGATGCAGCGATGAATTTCCACCTTCAATGTACGCTTACTTGTGAGGGCTTGATGGCATAGATATTTAATTTCAAATAATCCCATAAAAAGCAAGCCAATGGTGTTAAATCAAACGATCTAGGTGGGCAATTTTCAAATTTTCGAACTGTGCCATCAGACTTTCATTACACTTTACAGCACGAATGAGGACAAATTCAGTTCTTGGTTAATTTTGGAACGCATTTACAACAAAGGCTATCATTTTAGCTGAATACACAGTATCTGATGTTAAAGATGTAATGTATCGGAATTCAATTAATTCGAAGTGACGCGATCACAAATTAAAACCAATAGAGCTAAACATTCGAATAAACTGGCTTTATAAATCAGTACAGCAAGAGAAAAAAATCCATGAATGCGATTGAATTAATAATTAGATTTGAAACTATTTTTGGTCAATAAGCACTTTAATTAAATGGACAATAATAAATTAATCTTAAAATAATTTTGATTATTTAAAAACAAATTAACTGAATTTCAAAATAAAATTAATAAATGAGACAAATTAACTAAACTTATTATCAAAAATTTCAATTACGTGATAAACGTATATGTATAAAAAGAACACCATATATTACGGTGGGAAGTCAACCATCTGACTCTTCGACCCGCCACGGATTAATAAGGCACACGGATTTAAACCATAAGACTGAATGACCGGACTCCCGAAACAGCAACACGGACGGGAACTGAGGTTGAGTCCTAAGGGCCATCACCGGTCACGGTACAACCCTCCCCGAAGGAAATACGTCCCGTCATTGATAGGAGGGTCAGATCCCCCACCTATTTGTGTATCCTCCAGGGTGGCGAGATCCAACCACTAAGATGGAAGCATCTCATTCTCATTTCGAGGTGCCCCCCGGAGGTTTCACTCTGGTGGGAAGTTGTGAAATGTAAAAAATTGGTCTGATCGATGATAACACAAAATTAACATTTGCATAAACTCCAAAATTAAAAAAAAATTATTGCAATTAGCAAATAATGTAAATATTTATTCTTTATGTAGATTGTGTTTTGCGATTGCATACAATTTTAATGAATTTGTAGGAAGAACTACTTAGCACTATATAAATAATTTTAATAAATAATTCAGGATTTGGTTAATAGAAATTCAAAATAAACATTTAAATTCGCAGTTTTATATTCACAGACTTTTAAAAAATGTGCAAGAATTTTTCATTGCAAATAATTTGTTTACCGTAGCTGAGATTATAAGATGTGGATATATTTGACTAAAAAAAAAACTAACTCGGAAATTTCAATATTTTCAGAAATAGGGCATAAATGTGAAAAAGCAATTATCCACCGTAGTTGGAAAGTTAAAATGAAAATTCCAATGCCTAGATGACTTACATATGTAATAGATTTCATTTATTTAATATTAAGGAATGAAACTGTTACATTTTTTTTAGTGTAAGTAAAAGTTACGATAAAAAAAATATTGAGAAACAAACATTTGTTTGCCTTTCTAGGAAAAAAAAAAGCTTTTTTTTTTTCTTTTTGAGAATCAGAATCTAGATAATAAATAAAGGAGGAATATAAGGATAAAGTCAATTTTTTTTTCATTTTAATTTTTTAATTAATTAAATTTATTTTTCTGTTCCTGTGTTAATTTTTTTTCAGCCTTGGTTTTCAACGTTAATGATAGTCTTCATCAGAAAATCTATTTACTCTTATGTAAAAATGAATAAATAATAAAAACGCTATTTCTAAACTAAATTTTTGTTGATTTCGAACACTTTACACTATTGTCATTTTCGAAGATTTAAATTGTCTTTTAAAACCAAATGACAGCAGAATTTAAACACTATCTATATCTCTTCTTAAAGCATTCTGAGAAGGCATATTATAACACAATAAGCTTATTATCATGTTTATACAAACAATGCATTGCAATAGAATACAGGGTAATGTTTATTTTTACAGTGCTAAAATTTTACATAAAAATTAACCATTATAAAGAGTTTATTGAAATAGGTCAAAATATATGCTAATCCCATCACGACAATATTTACAATTCCTCCCGTCGATTTTAATTGCATTATTTGGACATTGTGTTCAACATTTCTATCCTTTTCAAAAAACAACAAGATTCTATATTTGTATAAAGTATTTTAAAACTTGGATATTTGGTATTTATTTCGCATCAATGTTAATTTAAAGTGAACTAATATTTTTAGAATAAAATAGATGCAATTTGCATTTCCGCAAATTCGTGAGATTTCCTTTATTGTGGATACAAACGCAGTTATTTGTTAAATTATACGCAAGCAGATTTCAGAATCATATTTCGATAAAATTCAGCTGGTGTCATTTAGTGAACACAATGCTACAAAAAAATTAGCAATTCTGTCATTTTTGTATAGAGAATAACACAATTCTACGAAATTCGCAATCTCATTTATCATCTTCTAGAAACTTATTAATAAACCGAGACAACAAGTACTACATTACGTTTCAAAAATAGCAGATATCTGTTTTCTTTATTCTGTGATTTATAAGCACAGTAACAGATACTATATTATATTTCATAAGAATAACAGTTGTGTCATTTTCTCTGAGAATCTCTGTTATCAAATAAAGCAACCTAATTTTGATACAAAGGAAAATATTTACTTCGTTTTAGATAAAACGAAACCCACCACATTTTAAGATCAAAATTGTGCTTTTAATAATGGCTTATTTAAAGATTCTTCTGAATTCAATATAATTTGGAAATTTGCCATTGTGTATGCATGAAACTTAGCTTTATTAAAAAAAATATACTACAACAAAATTAAATGAACGAGAAACGCAAATTTCATGCAAAAAGATCAAATTTACAGGTGGCAATACTCGATAGGAAAACAACTGATTTACCTACTTTAATACGGATAGAATTCCATTATTGCAGTTTTTCATAATCTAGGAAGATCACGGGGATTTATTGTTTCTTTATTTCCCCAGATTTTTCCACCTCATTCAAAAGCCATTTGACTCATTGTCCAGTTCTAATTAATGAAATGCTTTTGACGTCTCCCTCAGCAAAATATTTTTAAATTTTAAATTTGATGAACACGGATTAGATTAAAAATCTTACAACTTTCCTTTCATTGGCTAATTGTTTCTTTAATTTTCAATTATCTCACCTAAATTTTGAGCTATAATTTCAACGAAGAAACTGTTTAAACTTCAACTAATGTAATTTTTTTTTCTTGTAAGTGAACATTTTTATTTTAAATATAAGGACTAAAATTAATAACGTTTTCTATTGTAGTTTTATATGTATTACGAATATTTTTCATAGCTTCTATGATAACTCCACTCAATTGTAACTTGAAGGATTATTCAATAAAAGTTCACTGATTCATCAAAAAAAAAAAAAAAAAAAAAAAAAAATCAAAGCTCTTCAGTAAGAATGCAGTGCTCAAGAGATAGAAATAATATATTTTGATGCAACCTATTATATCATACTAAAGCGTAAGTGTCTAAAAACAGAAGTACTTAAAAAATTTATAATTGCTGAATGAAGAATTAAATTTTAATTACAACAGGTTTCAAAAAGTATATTAGGTGCATATTTTAAATAGAAACTTATTGTAAAAAGAGGAAAAACACTTAAAAGTAAAATATCTGTTGCAGAAATGAAAATAAATTGAGCTTCTTTACATGAATGTGATTTAAGTTTCTCGAAATAAAAATAAGTTGAACTTCTTTACTATATTCTTTTGATATTATTTAATACAATGTTGCAAAGGTTGCTTAAAATATGATTAAAAATTAATTAAAAAATTACATTGCAACTAAATTAGTATCATTGAAAAGACAATTTTTTAGTATTATAAAATGATATAAAAATCCATTTTGTGCTGTAATAATTTTGGAAAATGCTGAAATTCTATGGTGAAAAAACACCAGAATTTTATTTAATTTTTATTTCATTAATTTTTTAATTAAAATTTAAATTAATATTCGAGTTTATATTCCCATCTTCCAAAGTGCGTCTGTTCAAAATTTGGTAACTCTAAATCAAGAGGTGTGACTGTGAAGCGGTAACTCACACATTCATACCTCCCCTCGCCTCATGCACCCACACATGCACACACACACACACACACACACACACACACACACACACACACACACACACACACACACACACACACACACACTCGATCCTCCATACACGGAGCTTGGGATAATCACAAATTCAAAAATGTCAGAGGAAAATTATTTTGGTAGTTTCTGATTTTTTTTATCACAATAAACATATATAAATAAAAAGTTATTATTTTCTGAAATTCTTTTGTATGTTTTGAAAATAAACTCCTGAAATATAAATAAATTAACTGAAAATATACCAAAAAATGTTATCATAAATTTTCTTCAACTATTTTTATCAATAATGATGTCTAAAAATATGCAGTAATACTTAGCTGTGCTTGCCAGCTTTCAAGTATTCATTTTTTTAATTCATTTTTTTAAAATTATTTCTTCTATAGGAAATTACACTGCTATAGGAAATTACACTGAATTGAAACAGACGAAATGCAAATTTTCTATAAAAATATTTATAACGTAGTATTCCTTTTGTATCTATGTATAGATAATAAACAGAAAAAAAAACCCAATGAAACATTTAAAAAAAATTATCTTAATTTTATATTTTTTCATAGAAGATTTTAATAGTTTCAAAGAAGGAATACACATGAGCAATGAAAAAGATCTATTAGAGATATAAAGGAATTTCTTAGATATAGGTAATTTATAAGATCATCGTATTACAATAAAAAAATATACTATGAAAAAGCCAAATTTTCTTTTTTATAACTCCGCATAGTGAAATATAGAAAAACAAATTAATTATTGATATTTTGGAAATAAGAGTAGAAGCGGCACGGAACTGCATTGGTTTAAAACACATCTCTACAAATATGTTTATATTCTGTATTAATATAAAAATCGTTGACAGAACAAAAAAAAAACATTTTAAACCATTTTTTAAAAATGTATTTTTTAGACAGGAAATAAACAACAATAACAAAAAAAACCAAAAAAAAAAAAAAAAAAATTAAAAACATCTTTCTTTATCTTTCAAAAATATCTGTCAATTCCGAAGGTTAAGAATAAAAATGAAAAGTAAAATACTCACATTTTTAATAGTAAGAGGAGGGTTAAAATATTTAAATTTACGATTATTATGTTAGGCATAGAGATATAATAAATATTTTCGCCATCTGCTTTTCACAAAATAAACATAAATGATTTAGCATTTGAAAAGGAATATTTGTTTATTTTCATAAAAAAAGAAATGAAAAGACAACATAATATTTCTGAATACATTTTTATTGATTTTGAAAACTTTTATTTACATTGCAGTTGTTTTACATGATATTTTTTTAACACTAAATGACATTCGGACTAAAATTATTCAATAATTTCATCTCAATGTGTAACAAAAATATCACTGATTATTACACCTCGTTGTTCATATTTCATTTGAACGTTTGATACAAACAAAACTTCACATAATAATAGGGCAAATAACATCTATTTTTGAGATTTCAAAATCTTTCAATGAAATTTGACGAAGCAGAAAGAAAGGAGAACAAACAAAATAAATACAATGGTCGGAACAAAATAACGTATCAAATGGCGTTTGAAGATTCTTGGAGATTTCGGGACGATAAATGGAACACTAAATCTCCTGCACTTCGTAGATTCTACGATAGATTGTAATCACTGAATTTAACTTCTTGCCGTGTTAAATGAGGTGAAGTAATCGTTTTCCTATTGAAGATTGTCCGTTTGCGAATCTGATTGTCTGGCATCTGCATCGAATTTCCATTTCTCTTATCTCGGACTTTGTTTTAGTGTTTCTTTTTTGAAAATTGCGAGGTTTATTCTCTCTTTTTCTTAGTCCACATCATGGCGGCTTTCCAAGAAATATTGAATTTAAAGAAATTTTCACACGAAAAGACACTAACCGAAAGTTTGATTTTTTTTGTGAAACTTTATTCTCAGACGTTAAAAAAATCTATAGGTTTGGCTGGGTTGATACATTCAACCCAGAATGCCATCTTTTCCCAAACCATCTTTCTGATCAATCATATATTTTTTATTATGTAATTTTACTATACTCCCGCCAATCAAACAATTAATAAATATAGTGGTATTTAAAATAATATAGTGGAATTTAATTAATTCAAATCTTTATAAATTTGAGATTTGTCGGTTTTTTGAACTTTTCTTTATGATCCTTTGCATTTTTAATTCCTTTGTATTAACAGAATTCTTCATTTACATTTCGAGCTTATTTCTGTTAATTTGAACTTAAATTTATAAAAAATTAGGAATTGTTTCCTTTAGTTAAATACAGGGTGATCAAGAAATAACAGGAGGTGTCCATAGAACTGTAGAGTTTTATGTAATGAAGAAATATAACAAAATTTGGCCAACATACACATTAAAATAAGCGGTTTCGATTTGTCAAAAAAGTTAATACCAAAAAACGCCGATAGAGGACATCCTGTCACTGCAAGCAGAAAATGTATGTAAAAAGTATGCATAACTGCCAATGGAAACAGTAAATAACAACACACAAAATACCAATGAAAAAAAAACCCCGTTTATTATAGCAACTTTCAAATTTGGCACAAGGTGACCACTAGTCTGATGTTTCAATAACTGTACACGGTACACGAGGTTTTCGGCGGTGGCTCGCAGCATATCGGTATGTAACGTTGTTTGACCTTAAAGTAGGAAGTAAGTTAAAGTAGGAATATCAGGAACATGTACTTGATACAAATGCCCTTCAAGTAGCCACCCCAACCAGAAATCGTAAGGATTCAGATCAGGGATCCTCGGAGGCCAATTCATGGGAAGTGTAAGACTAATTACTTTGGCGTCTGTGAAATGTTGACGCAGGGCATCCTTCACTCGATGCCAATGTACGGTTGGGCATCATCTAGCATGAAAATGGTAGAATCTATACAATTTCCTTGCTGCATTTGAGGTATCACAAAGTTCTCGACCATATTGGCATACCTATTGGAAATGACAGAATAAATCACTGGTACATTTCTACCAATTTCTTCATAAAAGTACGAGCCGATGTTAAAAGAAGCAGTGAACCCAAACCAAACTGTGACTTATACTGCGAATGTAAGGGGATATGACCCACGTGTGGATTTGTATCAGCCCAAATACGGCAGATGTATGTGTGTTGATATCACCGTCTACATAAAAGTGTGCTTCATCGCTCCATAATATCCGCCACGGCCATTTGTCATCCCCTTCCAATCGAGCCCAAAATCTCAAATCAAACACTAATCAGGTATTTCTGTCTCCTGGGAGCAATTCCTGAATGGGTGTTGCGGTTATCTTATGCGGATAAAATTTCAGGATCTTAAGCAATATCTACTGCACCGTCGAGAACGGGATGTCTGTTTATCGTGATATTGAACGGCAATGCTGGCACCATGCTTATTAGATATCGCCTGATCCATAACGGCTTCTTCAACTTGTTTGATACCTTTCCGTCTTCAGCCTTGTTGAATATCAAGAATTCCTGTTGTTTCACTCTTTCAACCATTCTTCGTAAGTTAGTTATGGTGATCGGTTCTCTACGTAACTGTTTTAACCGCCTATATTCACGAAGAGCAGTACTGGCTTTTTCAACCCGCTGATAAAGCAGTTTGACTAATAAGACACGTTCACGTAGTGACATCGCCATCGACGGCGATTCTTGCTGAATGACTTGAATCTCCGCAACCCTTCCTTTTATCCTCGATATCGTGTCACAAAGTATCAGAAGAGTCAGAATTTTCCCTACCGGCGTTTTATGGTACTATTTTTTTCCTTGACAAATCGAAACCGCATACTTTAATGTGTATAATGGCCAAATTGTGTTATATTTCATCCAGTACTTAACACGCTACAGTTCTATGAACACCTCCTTTTATTTCTTGATCACCCTGTATATCATTACCTAGTATTCACAGTGATTATTAGTGAAGAGTTTTCCAAGTTCTTTTTGTATACATATATGCGTTCGATAGTTCAATTTCCCCACTTTATATTCAATCACACACACACACACACACACACACACACACACACACACACACACACACACACACACACACACACACACACACACACACACACAAAGAGCAATTTGGCATTTTTACCAGATTTTTATATCACTTTAAATGTGAATTATATTGTTTATATTAGCGCCATTATCCAATTATTAAATTTAAAGTTTAACCATACAGTTATTAATTTAAACTTCAGTACGATCTGAAGTAGTATTATTTCAAAATTAATTTGTACTTTATCAACAATTTATTTACAGAAACCAGTTTAGTCATTAGAAAAATGTTTTCAAACGAAAGCAAATATGGGCCTGTTTCCCTTTAAAATTCTCCTGAGCGTCCAAATTTCATGTATTGTAGTTAAGTCAAGCCTATATATCAGATAAAGCTATTTGAAAGTTACAGTGCAGTTTTAATTAGCAGAAGATCAGTTTTTGTCTGTAATGCAGATCTGTATATACGACTAATAGATTTGTCAGATAATTCTCCTTCACCGAGATCTCAATTAGTGAGAATCTCCGCTTTGATGATCCGTTCTCCAAAAAATTAACTTATGAGTGGGAAAATTGTAAATTCTTCTAAAATATGTGAAAAAAATACTGTTTTGTATTTCATAATGTAAAAAATCTCCATATTGCCATATTGAGAAGAGGAGAATGGTAGCACTTTCGCTGTTATTGAAAAATATAGTATCTAACAAAACAATCAGATAAATGAGTTTTCTTTAAGACAACAATTATTTGTTGAATTGCAAATGATTTTTATAATGAAGTATTCTCTACCTTACTTATGTTAATTATCATTTCCTTTCTTATCTTGTTGTATGCGTAAATTCACCTATTGTGTAGTCCTTTAATATGTGGACTCAAACAAGACATCATTTGTTAAAAAAAAATTATTTTCTTACATTAAGCGCTTTTTATTTCCAAAGAAACATGTCTCTTTTGAGCGTCATAATTTAATTAATACTTAAAAGAAGCTTCAATTGAGCTATTATAAAGATTGTTTTAAGATTACAAATAAAATAATAGATTAAATGTAGCATTCTTAAAATTAAAGTTACATTTTACTTCAATCAACAAAGCCTCTAATTTTGAATATCTTTTGCCGATATACGTTTTGTAAATTTTTATCTTCTTTGCTTACATTCTGTTTAGTTAAAAATTTCATTTAAACTCTTTCTCCTAAATTTAAAGTTTGTTTGAAAACGGAAAATGAACAGTCATTTGTTTAAAAAAAATAAAGATTTACTTCAGTTCCACACAAAATTGAACAATTAAATTAACTAGATATTTGCATATAAGAAAACTCAAGTTTGAATTAATGTTATCTTTCACGAGAATAAATCAAAATTAAGTTAATTACATCATTTTATTCATGCAACGAACAGGAAACCTTGTTTTTCATCTTTTGTATTCAAAGATATATAAAATTAAGTGTTAATTAATATTGAATGCAATATCCACCCCCTTTTAAATTTATTTTGATGAAAGTTTAGTTTAAATATAAGATTTCTCAATTAGCTAAACAATATAGTAGCAATGGATATAGTGAGAGAACTGTTTATCGGTAGTTACCAGCTTTAGAAGGCATTAGTAAGATGTAGAAGCAATATATTGTTATAGAAAACATCATGTGGATATATGGAGAAAGAAGTTCAACACACCGGATCAGTAAAATGATTCTTTGTTCCATGAATATTTCAGAAAACTCGCAGCACAGGTAATAAAAACACAGCCAAGAGGAACACTAAAAACAACTTCTACGGAAACTAAATTAACAACCCAAGCAGATAGCATTAGCGGCTTCTGAAAATTCTACGAATTTAACTCTCAAGAGAGGTGTTCCTTACGAAAGTACCTGTACATATATATTCTCCCTACAGGACTTGAAGACGCGTGCCATTCTCTAGAAGAATTTCCAAATCTCAGTTCCTAGTTAATACAATAAATCCTAAGATATCCTAATGAAGAAAAATTTCTTTTCCAAATGAAATTATCAATATGGTTATGATAATTTCATTATGGTTTTGATATGACTTTATTAGGATTCTGAAAAAGCATTACAAGAATATAATGCATTTTACAAAACCTACCGCAACGGTTGCCAAATTTCTCCTCTAGTAGAAAATTCACAGCCATGCTTTTAGCTAAGATTAGAGATCATTAAACTATTCATTCAGCATCCTTTAATGATATCTGTGAATCACTCTAATTACAGGACTAACTATGCAAGGATATACAGTACAATAGATTCGTAAAAATATTTATTTCGTTTTGTGCATCAAAATTAATATAGAGCAGAAATCATTAAAAAAATGAATATTCATAAAAATGCTTTTACAAGTTTATTAATAAGTAGAATATAATTTTTTAAAAATATAGTGATTAAAACTAAAATGTTAAGCATTTTAACAATTATTTTCATTAATAATTATTTTCTACCTCTTAGTTTTTAAGCTGTTTTATATCTCATTATTACAAGAATCAGATTAGTTTAAAATCTTATGATTATTTTACTTTCAAATTGATTATCAGATGGTGACTTTCAAATGGAATGAAATTTGGGTGCAATTAATGAGATCATTAATAATTAGGCTACAAAAATTAAAATATTGCAGAAACAGGTTATGGAAAATGGAAATTTCCATAAATAGAAAATGGCTATTTTAAATGGAAAATGCTATTATCGAAAAGGCTATTTTTTATAAATTTAAAGTATGGAAAATTAAATACATTGTCATCAGAAAATATATATCTATTAAAAATTTCATTCTTTTCCTAAAAATTAAGGAATGAATGAAATCACGATTACAAAATCCACATCTGGAAAATTAAAAATATAAAAATATAAAAAATGAAATAAAAAATCTGCAGTATTTACTATTACTTACTCTGTGTTACGGTAATTATATGTATTATACGAAATTAGTACTTTTTGGATCAAAAATTTTTTTAACTAAAAGTTTATTTTATAATTTAATATTTATTGCATCATGCAATAAATAAATAAAAAAATCATAAAGATGACTTAACATTAATAAAACATATAATTTACCAACAAATCATCAATTTAAAATGAATTTCAAAATCAGTTTATATTTTAGAGTTCTTTAACAAAAGAATAACAATAACATGATGATAATTGTCAAATCATTTTTTATAAAATTATTTCTTTATTAAAATTTCTTATAGGTTTAAAAATTCGAGAAAGGGAAAATAACTTCTTTTCCCTCTTAGTGAATAGATTTCAAGTAAGCATATAAAAAAATTGACAGTTGCAAAGATGTCAATTTGAATTTCAAAGAAAATTCAGAAGTCGTAGACAGCGTATTTTGTTTGAGGCATTTGTCTTTGTTGACATAGAAAAAGATTTTTAAATCTGTCTTGACAATACAAGATTAAAGAAAACCGTAAACACCAGACTAGCTGTCAAGCGAACAGCAAAAGCATTTTCTAAACGTGAGTATAAAACGTGATAAAAACTAAATCTAATTAGAATTTTTTATTTTCTGTTCCAGCAAACTGCGCAAGCCATTTAGTATTTTCAATCATTCGTTGGAAAAAATTGCTGTGAAATTTATTTAATATATTTATATGGGGGTTCACACTTAGAAGCAACTCAGTGAAAAGTGCGTAAGAATATATCTTTTAAATATTAAGTTATTCCATACAGTAAATTTCAAGTGGTAATTTTTTATAGGTAATCCGAGGCATATGCTAAGGCATATGCGAGGCATAGGTAATCCGAGGTATTTCCATATTTTATTCAAATGAGATTTTAATTCATCGTATCTGATGGGTTGCTCCTCAAACCGAAATTGCAACATTTGACCTTGGGAGACGCCATTCGTTTTCATTACGCTTTCGCGATTCAGTTCTTCCGAAGTGATTAGTCGAAACAAGTATTGAATATGTTTTCTTTTCTCCAGCTACGTGGTATTTTGGTATTATGAAAGAACTGTTCTGATAGATTTATTTTATTTTTAGAATAATGATTCAACATATGCCTTCTTTTAATCGTATAAAGTGTGCAAATGTATTTCTCATTCCCAGGATGTTATTTTTTTTTCCTTTTTTTTTGTTGAGAATTCTGAAGAGCTAAATTCTTTTCAGTACTTACACAAAGTTAAACGCTGTTTGATTATTGCTATACCAAAGACATCTTTTTTTTTATTTGTCACAATTAGACATCTGCCTTTCTTTTATAAAGTGTATATATATATACTTGCAATTAAAATTAACAGTTGAAATATTTTTTAACTTAATTTCCGTCTTCATCTGTTGCTTTCATTTACGGAACTAAAACGTATGAAATTGTTTTGAACATAAATATATTTTTTCCATTATTGAAAATATATATTTATCACCTACTTGATTAATTATTATTATTATTTTTTTGCAATTTTTTTAAAAAAGCGATTTAAATAATTTGTGTTTGCAATAATAATAATAAATTAACTTTAATTATTTTTTTTGTATATTCAAGAGATGCGAACAAGTATTGCAAGAATGAAATCTGGTGTGTCTTGAAATTAAAATTTTTGTCAAATTAAATCAAACGTATCTGCATTAAATTTTGAACAAAATTCTCGAAAGAAAATGAGCATTTTTCGATGTTTTTAAATCACGGCGTGAAATAAAATACTTACAGCATAATAAAGCAAAATAATAAAACTTTTATGAAGTTTATTTGAGCCTATTCATTTTTATGGATTTATGATGAAATCGGTTGGAGAGAGAGAGAGACACTTCCGACTATTTAAAAATGGTAACAGCCAAAATTTATTTCTCCACTATTATTAGGTTGGCAAATTAAAATTCAGATTACTAATCAGAAATATTATAGAATGATAATATTTTTGTACAGATATGTCTGTTCTAAACATAGTTTGGCTTGATGCATCCTATGCTTTTAACGTAAGTAGTTTAAAGAAAGAAAAAAAGCCGACTTAAAATATTTATTAAGTTAAAACCATTCATTTTCTATTACAACCGTCTCGATTGAACATTATTTCGCCATCACATTTATATACAGTTATTAAATTCATGAATTGCATCAAAATATTACTAGACATTTTCATTAAATTTCGAACAAAATTACGCAAGCAAATCTAGGGATTAAATATTAGTGAAATATATATTTATCATTTTTTTAGTCAAAGGCAAATTATTATAAAAGTAATTCCCCATTTAAGAAAGAGAGTTTCAACAGCCAATCATTAGTAAAAAATACACAAAATTAGCCATTGTGTTGTAAATTTTGAAAAAATTCTGAAAAAAAATTAAATTGATCAATGAAGTTAATAATTTTTTAGACTTTTAAAATCGCTTACATTAGTTTTTGTGCCATAATAGGCCCCAAAGCTATTATAATGTTAAAAACTAATGCTTTAAGTCTTAATCTCACTCAATTTAAAATTCAATTTGAATTTTGAAAATTCCTACATTAGTTATCTAAAAAGTAATTACTTCCAAAATTTGATAGTTCTAAATTTGACAGACCGCCTGTTGAGACTTTTGGAATGATTGTATCAGTAAGTTTTGCACAATTTTCTAAAAGTACAGGGTTAACAAAATATAAGTTACCCACTTCAGAGGGCTCTAAAATGCGTTCTATTGGTGCAAATAAGATAAAATTTGATCAACAGATTATTCAGATGATACGCTTTACATTTATTAATTAAAAAAATTTAGTTCAAAAATTTATCAATAGATGGCACGGTAACACAAATGGCCTTTATTTGCATATATTGAAAATGTGAAACATAATTTGCGTTGAATAACATAAGTTGCAAGAAAAAGCGCTACTAGTGAAATTGTTCTACCAGAACCAACAAAACTCCATTGCAGCTCTAAAGGATTTCGTCGTCTGAAGCAGATACGAAGAGGTCCAATGTCTCCAAATGCCCTACGCAAGATGATGCAGAAATTTGAAAAAACTGGGCAACTTGTCATTAAAAAAAATCCCGTCTTTTAGCGTCGAAAATGTTGCGACCGCGCTCGTTAAAGCCAGCAGTCAGTCACCGCATAATAGTGTGAATTTGCCAGTTGTTTCCTGTGTTCTGGATATATATATTCAACTGTATGAAAAATCGCACGGGAGATTTTGCCTTTTTATACATACAAAATCAAGTCTGTGCACCTGTTGCAGGATGGGGACTTAGAGGTCCGTAAAAAAAGTTTTCCCTTCAGTTCCTTGCTCGAATGGTGGTTGACACAACTTGGCCATGGAACATTCCATGGAGTGATGAGGCCCACTTTTGCCTGAATGGGTAAGTTAACACCCGCAACTGTCGTATCTGTGGGCAGAGGAAAACTCTCACGTTATCCAGGAACAATCCTTGCATCCTGAAAAAGTGACAGTATGGTGTGGCTTTACAGCTACCTTTATCATTGGACCATATTTCTTTGAAGAAATAACTTCAAATAGAATCCAAACCTGTTCCGTCACAGGACAACGGTACCATGATATGCTGAGGGATTTTGTAATCTGAAATCTTCCTCAGCGTGGATGCCTTCAAGACATCATTTTCATGCAGGATGGAGCGCCACCTCATACTGATCGTCGTGTAAAGCGATTTTTAATACAGCATTTCACAGAATCACGAGTTATCAGCCGTCATTTCCCAACAGCATGGCCTCCTCGCTCGTCGGACAACACCCGTTGCGACTTTCGGTTGTGGAGTTATTTGAAGGACAATATCTTCCGTCAAAGGTCATCATATCTACCAGATCTGAAGGACAACATTTGGCGACATATTCTTAATATTCCAGCAGACTCACTCCGATCATTTATAGAAAATATGGTTCTACGATTAGAGCATATTGTTGAAAATGAAAGAGGAGAAATTTTAATTTTACTTTATTTGACAATTATAAACTATGTTAAATGGTTTTATGGGTATTACAACATCATCTAACGGCGAATTTTTGCACTAATTTCTTTATTTAATAAATGTAAAGCACATCATCTCAATAATCTACAGTTCTAATTTTATTTCATTTGGATCAATAGAATGCATTTAGAGCCCTCTGAAATGGATAACTTATTTCTTGATAACCTTGTATATCAACATGAAACCATTTTTATGTGAAAATTACTTTTAAATATTAAATCAGAAAATTTATCATGCTGGATATTTCATTATATACATTCATTATAAGCATTTTCTATTTTCCCCAAAATGTTGTTTTTCTGGTTAAATTCTTGTGACTTCAATGATGAATTATTTACTTCAATGAATTGAAAATATTATTAAACTAAAGGTTCAGGAACGATAATTTCCCCCCTTATATTTTTGAAAGTAAATGACTTTTGAATTAGGAAAATCTTAATCAAAGATTTAAGAGTAACTGATATAAAATGTTATATTTCTGCATAAATAAATATTAGAGCGTTTCTCATAAGATGAAGGAAATCAAGATTTGCAACACCTGTTACAGAAGTCATTAAGGCCGGTAATAGTTTGATAAAATGTAGGGAAATTTCAGAAAATATTATGATGGTTTTAGAAATCTCATTACTTTGCCATTGCCAACGAATCATTAGGGATGTATGCAATGAATGTTGACTTGGAACTCAGTAAAACATTCCAATCTATCATTAGTATGAGCAAAATTCGGAAACTTAAACACGAAACGAGTCGCTCCACTTTCCTCTGAAATAGAAGAAATGAAAGTGAAATCACTATCGAGATGAAAAGTGACAGCAATTTTTATTTTTTATTTTATTTTTGTATATTTGTTTTTATACATGTACATAATACATGTATATTAAATCTTTCTTCGGGATGCAAGCACGCATGTATGCACACACTTGGCTATAATATCTATCAGTCTGTCTATCTGTCTATCTATCCGTCTGTATATCTGTCTATCTATCCGCCTGTCTCTCTGTCTATCTATTCGTCTGTCTATCTGTTTATCTATCCGTCTGTCTCTCTGTCTATCTATTTGTCTGTCTATCTGTTTATCTATCCGTCTGTCTCTCTGTCTATCTATCCGTCTGTCACTCTGTCTATCTTTCTTTTTGCCTGTCTGTCTATTTGTCTCTCTCTCTGTCTGTCTATTTGTCTCTCTCTCTGTCTGTCTATTTGTCTCTCTCTCTGTCTGTCTATCTATCAATCTATATAATGATATTTCTTTATCTAATTTAAATCTTAATTGATTTCACAATTTCTATCTTAAATTAAGCCATAATATTTAATAAAATTTTTTCTCTTATTTCCCGATACAAATCCCACTTTTTTTATTTAATTATTTCCAATATGTGCTCTAAAAATTGCTGTCATTAATTTTCCACACTCTGAGCGAAAGGATAAATATCCCTAATACCAACACATTCCTTTTAAACATGCCTAAGATTCCTTTTCAAAGGTCTACACGTGTCTAAGGTATCCCTATAAGAATCTTTTAATAAAATCACTCAGGTAAAAATTACTTCCATTTTGCTCTTGTGTCGCGATGTAAAAGACATGGAATCATTGATCTTCCCCGCGTACAAAAGATACTTCCCGTGGTGAAATAAATTGCATTTTATTTTAAAAGTTTCTTTTTTTAGGCCACACATCTACAAAATTATGTTTACAATATAATATACATATAAAACGTATATATGTATTAGAAAGATGTCATAACATTTCTGGGTTGCTTACAGTTAAAGCATTGCTTGATGCTGGATATTTCAAAATGTCATCTAGAAACTATAGGTGTAAATTAAACATAGGAAAAAAGTTATTTTTACAATAAAATATGAGATCTCTAACCTAAAGGGCGACTGCCCGCTACAGCGAATTCTCTCGCAGAGAATTAAGAGAATAATAAGGATTCTATTGATAAAGTATAGAACACAGGATTAAGGGAATATACATTTACAATTCTTGATTACCAAATTCTTTGAACATTTTCTGCTAAAGGTTGTTGTTTGTATATTTGTATTACTAATTATGAATTAAACTTAATATGCTATTATTTAAGCAATTATATTAATTGTGCTATTATCGATTTAACCTGTTGTCTAACCAAAATAACATTTTCTTTCATTCATTTCATTAATCTAGTAGGCTTTCCCTTTGCGATCGCATTTCGCGATTTTATCTTTTATTGAAAAAAAAATTGACATGTTCTGTATACTACCCTTAAAGCCTTTAAAGTCAAAGTCTAATTTATAAAGATTTTAAGCCTTTAAAGACAAAAACTTACCATTAATGATGTTAAATATCCATTTGGGTATTCTGCGTATTCTCCTTTCGGTGTAGATCCTTATGAAGGAATTATATCGAAGAAGTAAAGGAGGCATGCCAGTTACTGGGACTTTTAATGATTCCGTAGAAACTATTCATCAATTAACGAAACACGGATTCTAAGATGGAAATATGAATTTCTCGACAAGGGCATATTTTGAATGATTTAGAATTTAGATGGATTCAGAATTTAAAAATTTTAGAATGTCTGGAATTGAGTAAATGTAAAACTTGGAGATTCATCAGAATCTTGAAATCAATTTTTTTTATGATTTTAACATTTCTCATATTGCATGGAAAATCAAAGCAAAAAAAAAAAAAAAAAAAAAAAAGAAAGAAAGAAAGAAAGAAATGTATAATAATTAAATAGAAAAGATAATTATTCTTGTCCTATGTTTGAGTTATAAAGCAAGAAAATCAACTGCGTATTTTGATTTTTTAAAAATACTAGTCACCTTCGGCAACCAGCATTTCGTCTATCACTTACATATTTAAAGTGAAACTGTGAGTGCTGCACTAAATATCTTGATAATCAAATAAGAATTATAAATGGTGTATAGAGCTTCGTTTGCTTAAACTAATTTAACAAATCTACCAAGCAAAAAGAGTTTACTTTGAGACAAATTCTAGATAATTTTTGTAATGAAATATTCTCTATTCCTTATTTGTATAAATTATTTCTTCCTTTCTCCTCTTATTGTAGAAGTAATTTCACCTGTGGGGTACTTTTAATATGACGGTTCAAACGAGACATCATTTGTCAATAAAAAAAAAAAAATCGTTCTTATATTAATCTACGTTTATAACCCCCGGGGGTGTCACCTCGAAATGAGGATGAGATGCTTCCGGTATGGTGGTTGGATCTCGTCACCCTGGAGGGTACACATAAAGGTGGGGGATCTAGCTCATCCCATCGATGGCGGGACGTACTTCCTTAGAGAAGGGTTGTATCGTGGCCGGTGATGGCCCTTTGGACTCAACCACAGTTCCCACCAGTGTTGCTGTTGCGGCGGTCAGGTAATTCAGTACTATTTATCCGTGTGCCTTCGGGTGGGGCGGAGAATCAGTGATATGACTAACCTACGTTTATTTTCTCCCCCACCCCCAAAAACACATCTCTTGTGAATCTTAATTTAATAATGATTAAAGGAATCTTCATTTGAGCTATTATAAAGATTGCTTTAGGATCCCAAATAAGATAGCTCATTAATTGTAACATTCCTAAAATTAGCATTACATTTTACTTAAATGAATAAAGCTTGGAGTTTCAAATATCTTTAGTCGATGTACTTTTTGTGTAAATTTTCATCACCTTTACTTGCATTCTGCTATTTAATGGTTTCCTTTAAATTCAAACTCTTTAATTTAAATTTTGTTTGAAGATGAAAACTGAATAGTCATTGATAGAGAAAGAAAACAAAAAGATAGTTTTACTTTAATTCACACAATCTTTTTTCACGCAGAGTTGCTAAGATAAATTAACTAGATATTTACATATGGGAAAACTCAAGTTTGAATTAATGTTACCTTTCACAAGAATAAATCAGAATTAAGTTAATTTCATTATTTATGCAACCAACAGAAAAATCTTGTTTGTCATCTTTTGTGTTTAGAAAGGTACCGATAGTAAAGTTGAGTGTTATTTAATATTGAATACAATGTTCGTCTCTTTTTAATGCAATGCTCGTTAATTTTTACATCGATGCTTTATTTTTGGATCAGATTTCAAAATTCGTTAAACAATATTGTAATAATGGAAGCGGTTGTTCATCAGTTGATACTAATTTTAGAGGGCATTATTAAGATATAGTATCAATATATTGTTAGGGAAATCATCATGTGAATGCACATGGAAAGAAGTCCAGCACTCTGGATAAGTCATATCACTGACTCTCTGTCCCCCCCCCCCCCACCGAAGGCACACAGATAACGAAAACTGAATGACCGGATCGCCGCAACAGCAACACTGGTGGGAACTGTGGTTGAGTCCTAAGGGTCATCACCGGCCACTCCACAACCCTTCCAAAAGGAAGTACGCCCCGTCATCGATGGGAGGAGCCAGATCTCCCACCTTTTTGTGTACCCTCCAGTGTTGCGAGATCCAACCACCATACCGGAAACCACCATTTCCAGGTGCCCCCAGGGGTTCAGAAACACTTTGGATAAGTAAAAGGACTTTCTGTTCAACGCATCCACAAATAATGGAGTGTAGGCAACAAGAAAACAGGTTAGAGTAATATAAAAAATAGCACTTGTAGACACAAAAAAAAAGGACTAATAATTAAGCAAGAAGGATAATTATTTTTGTCCTTTATTTTGAATTGTCCAACAAGAAAATTGGTTGCATATATTATTTTTTTTAATTAATAGCCACCTTCGGGCGATCAGCTATTCACCGATCATTTACATGTTTAAAATAATTCCCAAACCCAAAGAATCATGTCCCCAGCGGCGAAGATTGTACCTATTATGTCAATTTTATTTCGTAAGAAATTAAGATCCCCCAAAATCAAGAACTGAACCGATCTTGACAATTTTTGCCTAATTTAATTTTAAGGACTTTGTAAACTCAGCTAACATTCTAGAATTTTCTATCATTCATATGCAGTCCTAATTTAAAATAGTATTTTCTTTTGTTTTCATAAAATTATTTTGTAGAAATTCATCGACATGATTATATTAATGCCATTAATATGGTTGCCAATGTTTAGTATTAATAAGAATAATTTAGTCATGCCTGTCAACTTTGATGAGCTGCATCTTATTTCAATAAAAGTACAAAGTATCAAGCACATAATAAAAGTACATTAATAATATAAGTAAATATTATACAGTAATGATAAAGTTATCTGATTAATTAGTTACTCGTATACTTCAAACTGGAGAAATTATCAATTTCTTCCGTTGTTTCGACTCCACAATACAAAACTTTTTAATTTGAATATTCCAGGAAATGTAAAGGAAAAGGTTAGAGGAGTAATCATGACATGTCAAACCATCCAAATAATTCACGTGAAACAAAACTTTTATGAAGAACAGTGGAGAATATAAAAACCTTTATGACACATTATGACAGGAGCTTTCGCAAAAAATAATATTTTTGATGATCCATCCAGTGATTGGAGCTGGTGAATTCTGTTGCTAGATTTTCCCACAGAGAATGTAGAGTGTGCCAGTGCTTTTCCGATTTCTCAAAAATTGTATGTAAATAAGTAGAATCGACTCTTGGTGACATATCTAGAGATCATGATTTTTCATCTGAAAACAAAAATTGGCAAAATTGATCTTGTGGTTGAAGGTAAACGACTAGTTTATTGGTTTGTCTTATTATTTTAAATATATAGATTTTTTTTATCAACATGCTGAATGAAGTATTCGAATCTTCTAAAACATTTTACGTTTTGACCTCATCCCTTTTTTTTCAAATAGAGGCAGTGCGATTGAAAGCACGCATAAATTTATAAATTTCAAGTATCAATCATTCTGTCAATCAACTGTCAATCATTTTCTTTGTTTACCTTTGAAGCGCGTTCTTGAAAAATACCAATATAATATTATTGTAGGAAATTTAAAATCATTTTGTGTAAGAGACGTTTAATATTGCCCAGATATTCCTATCTCTCCTTTCCCAATAATATTTAACGCACTAAATGGTACACAACTTTCAGCTGACTTCCTATTTACTCCGCGTCTATTCCTAAGCTACCATTCTTCCTAGTCTGTTGGTCCCAAGAGTCTTAAGCGAGATGTCAAATGCCGTCTTCAGGGACCTGTGTGGCACTTGACGTGTTAATCTACCACATCAGACAAAGATAAGCCTGCTCTTAACATTGAGAGATATGAATATGGATAGAGATTACACTTCTTTTCCTATGCCATGGTTTTATGAGCTAGTGGATTTCGTTTGATTTGACTAAGCCTACTGAGAACAAACTAGTTTAAATATATTTGAATAAAATATCACCTATATTATCTATCTATATATATATATATATACACAAGACAATATAAAACAACTTCTATTTTCTCGTATAAGAAACTGAAAATTAACATTCTTAAAATATATCATTAAAATAATCTGATCAGTGTATTTCGCCACCAAACGTTCTATATTGGCATGAATAAAATTATTCAAATTACAAGTTTCCGCTTTAGTGTTGTTTACTTACTTTTCGTACTTCCTAGTTAATACTTATTTAATTTTAATATTCTCTAGAATAATATCGGAAATTATTATTTTAAGAAAAATATGTACATTCTATCTGAAATTAAAAAAAAAATTATTTATTCAGTAGAGTTATTTTGATTTTTGATGTCATTTTTGCTTGATTTACATACCTATTTTTTAAAGAAATCATAGCTAATTTTATACATTATGAAATGGATACAAAATAAATGTTCGAAATATTTTATTGTATGTCAAGTAGTAAAATTGTTAAAAACAATACAATAATAAAAAATAGCGCCTTTTTTTCACTTAGCCATTAAAAATAAATAAATGTGCTAGTTAACAAATTGAACGCTATTCAAAAACTGATTTTAGAAACACATAAATACTTGTTGACTGTCATAGAATCTTATATAAACTGATTAAAAAACGGCTATTGATTTTTAAAAGTGATTATGTGAGGATAAACATTGGTACAACACTTTTCAACAAAGTTTAACATTTTTTGATGTACGATCACTTGAACCCGTCACTGTGCAAATGGAATAATTTTCCTACAAAAAAAAAAGCATAGATTATGTTTCTTTCGAATAATATTTTAAGGTCAGATGGAAGCAATAAGTAGAAAGGTCCTGTCAGTCACTTTATATAATGAAATACACAAAGAGTGTGACTGGTACACTGAAACGATAGTTCAGCCAGTGTCGTACTTTGACGGTCACCTAAGACCTCCAAAGTCCTACTGAAGGCCAATCCCCCTCCCTCCTCTATTTAAGGTGATAAATATGCTACAGTGGAATTGCTTTTTCATTTTAATTATTGTCTCCTTGATATTTTAAATCATTAATATTAATATAAATGAAAAATGATAATTTTAAAATTGTTTTTTCTCCAAATTCTCTATTATAAGTTACTTTTTCTATGGAATTAAAATTTAATTTTATATTTAGATTAATGAAAAATTTTCAAAAGAAGGAAATGAGGAAATGAATAAAAAAAATCAATTAAAAAATTGCAATTTTACGAATTTAAAACAAAAACAATAAAAACTCGTACTATCATCAATAGAGTCAATGGAAACCGATCTGTGAAATAAAATCTTTTGGACATTTGTTCTATAGTTGCATCGCTTTTATATTGTTGGAAAGAAAATCGGTTGCACATTAGAAAATAGATTTTCTTAAGAATAAATTTCAGTTCCCATTCACTGAGTTAGACAAGATCCATTTTGATTATAGTGGTTAGCATTTGCTACAAATCTACACTGAAGACACTTTATACGAAATATTACGTTACGTTTTAAAATTATCATGATCATATATAATGGATCAAACAAATAAACAAAATTACATAATTAGAGGGATACTTTTTATTACCTGAAGAAGGGGAATCTTAAATGTTGAAGTTCATCAAGCACTAATTTCAACTTTTGTGGAGACTAAAATGCTTTTATTCTATAAATTTACTCTGATTCAGAAATTTCTGAAGGTAATTGATCAAGAGTCAAGACAAATTAATATAAAAAATAGCTAAAAGAAATAAGCTCCTGCAAAATGTTTTTTTGAAATTAAAAAAAAGTTATTTTCGTTAAAAAAGTCAAGAAAAGATAATTTTATCGTAGAATAAGTAAATTGATTTTTTAACAAGACACCGTTACCTAAAATGCAGGTTTGGTTATTAATAAAGAGCCAAGGTAAATAAATATAAAAACACTGAGAGATATAACCTTTCGAATTTTTTTTTTTTGAAAATAAAAGAGGTATTCTTGTTAAGGGAAGCCAAAATTTTTGTTTCTGATTATCTGAATTTTATTTTAGAAAATTACTTACTGAATGAGTGATATATAGAATTCGATTTATATCGTGATGTAAGTATGACTGATATCTAGAAAAAGAAAATGAATGTATATTAAATCTGAGGTATTTTTTTCGAAGCAACATAAAAGTTAAATGAAGTAAAAGCGGGGATCAAAAAAGTTTAAAACAAAACAAAACAACAAGAACAACATTAACAACAACAAAAAAAACAGACAAAGAAAGAGATGGAAAAAGATTATTTCTGATTATCTGAATTTTATTTTAGAAAATTACTTGCTTAATTATTGATATCTAGAACTAGACTTATATCGTGATATAAGTATGAGTGATATCTAGAAAAAGAAAATGAATGTATATTAAATCAGAAGTATTTTTTTTTGAGCAATATAAAAGTTAAATAAATTAAAAGTGGGGATAAAAAAAGTTTAAAACAAAACAAAACAACAAGAACAGCATTAACAACAACAAAAACAAACAGACAAAGAAAGAGAGGGAAAAAGATTTTTTCTGATTATCTGAATTTTATTTTAGAAAATTACTTACTTAATTAGTGATATCTAGAACTAGACTTATATCGTGATATAAGTATGAATTATATCTAGAAAAAGAAAATAAATGTATATTAAATCAGAGGTATTTTTTTGGAGCAATACAAAAGTTAAATAAACTAAAAGTGGGGATAAAAAAGTTTAAAACAAAACAACAAGAACAAAAAATAACGACAACAAAAACAAACAGACAAAGAAAGAGAGGGAAAAAGATTACTTCTGATTATCTGAATTTTATTTTTGAAAAGTATTTACTTAATGAGTGATGTCTAGAACTCGATTGATAACGACGTATATGGTGATATAAGTATGAATGATATCTAGCAAAGAAAAATGAATATATACTAAACCAGAGGTATTTTTTTCTGAGTAACATAAAAAGTAAATGAACTAAAAGCGGCAATCAAAATTTTTTTTTAACAAAACAAAACAACAAGAACAACAACAACAAACAAACAAAGAAAAAAAGAACTAAAACGAGCCTTAGGTGAAAAGGGAAAATGCATCGGGTGTCCAAACACAAAGCCGAAGTTAGAAAATTTCCTGTTCAGTCTTCTCTGTATCCAGAGGTAGAAAATGCCATTTTCCGTTTTCTGGCATATTTCCCTTAGCTATATGCAGAAAGCTGATTTTGATGCTGTTTTGGGCCGTTCGTTATTCAGTGCTATCTCATTGTATTTTGCTAGTACATTTCTTTCTTCTTTCTTCTCTTCTATTTTCTTCGTTTATTTTGTTGTCCAACGAAATCGCAATATGGAAATTTAAAAATACTATGTATTTTTCAATATATTTAACAAAATTGTGATTACTGAGAATACTGAAAGCTGGACTTACAATATTGTACTATATTATAACAACTTTCAAGAAGCACGCAATTTTTAAGAGCATTGTTACGGTAAAACTTTGGCATAAACATATTAGTTTTAGATTAATAATTTGTTTTATTTGAGATTTTATTCCGAAAAATTCAGTGGAACATTTTCAGTGGAATTTTTTTTATTAAAAATCGAATATTGTATAATATTGAACAATAATGCGGGAACAGTTATGAAAATTCCACTTCGAACAATGTTGAACAAAATTGCGAAAACTATATTGTAAATTGAATTTTCAGTAACAAATTCGGATGTATGTTGTGTTGGCGCAGCTGAAAATTCTGTCTTTAATAATAAGTTTATAATTCATTGTTATGTGTTTCACTTTAAATGCCCCAAAAGTTCAACGTCACCACAAAAGTTAAAATAATTTTAGAACTTGCTGCGTATCCATAGTCCTAATTTACGAACCTGCTCTGATTTTTGTCACCCTCCTTCATTAGTATTTTCTTTCATTAATTCATTTACCTCGAAGCTGAGTTTAGTCAATATCTAAATTGTCTTAGAATTCTCTTTTAGTTAAAAACATTTACACATTTACAAAATTAAAGGGCAGATCGTTGTTTCTCATTAACATTTCTAAAAATCACATTAAATGAAAACTTAATAAAGCATAAGTTTTTTATTATTTTCAAATATAGATTGAACAGTTATCATAAATTTTTTTTGGTTATCTCTTTATTTAACGCAAGCTTTTTAATAATGCAATTTTTACATGCGTTTTTTACAACATTCTTATCTTGAAGATTAAGAGAACTACAATTTCTCATTAATATTCCTAAATGGTTTTAAGAATGAAACAGGCTAAGGAATTTATAACTCTCATAAGACATCGCAGAAATAACTCAGATGCCAACTGACACATAAACCATCATAGAAACATTTGGTAAATTTTTAAATTCGGCGCAAAATTGATAGCTTCACAAATTTTACCTGAACTCTCTGAAACCCCCTTTAGTATGACGTTTCAAGAAGCTTATAAATTACGACATTTGTAGATATTTTAAAGAGATTTTTTTAAAGTAAATAGTAAGAAGACGCCTTTTCTGCACAGGTTCTGTTAAGATATTCAACATATCGCTCAAGGTAAAAAAATGAGTACTCTATGCGATTCGTTGAAAAATCCATTTGTAAATATAATATTCTGCTAAAGAATTTAAAACATTGCTCAAGATAAGAAAATGAGTATTCTATGCGATTCTTAGTAAAATCCATTTGTAAATATAATATTTGGCCAAGGTATTCACCACATAGTGTAAGGTAAAAAAAGAGTATTTTATGCTATTGGTAGAAAAGTCCGTTTGTAAACATAATTTTATTGAAAAATAACTTTGAGAATGTTTATATTGATAGCACTGTAATGATAATGAAATAATTCATAGTTAAATATTATTTTTTGTGAATTCAGAAAAAAAATTCACAACGAAAATTGTGTTACTGTCAAAAACCCTGACATGTGATTCACATATTAGATAATTAGAGAATCCGAGTCTTGGTAAATTTACGAGTATTGTAAATTCACGATATTATTTGCTAATAGTTGTAAATTTGCGAGATTATTTGTAAATTTCCCAGAAAATTGCTGATGAAATACAGAAGCAAGGAAGATATTCATTTTTTTGTTTAATATTTCAGAGAAAGTTTAAAGGAAATGTACTCAATAATATGAAGTATTGAACATATCTTAGGAAAAAAATTAATCATTTAATTTGTTATCTTTAAGCTTAAAATAATTTTGAGTTACTGCTTTGCCTATTAAAAAAATAATTAAAATTTGGGTTAAGCTTTTGAAAACGAATAACGAATTTCCATAGATAAAAAATACATTTGTTAAACATTATTTTCTTTTAAAATTACTGCTGATATAAAAAGACTTTGGAAATGCTAATAAAGTGAAACAGACCCGCTTATTTAATATCTTCGTAAAATGGAAATAAATCTTTGAAGTCCTTTTTTTTTGTAAAGATAGCTCTGTTCTTTAAGTAATTCCGCATATTTGTTTTGAGGTTGTCTTTGAAGTACTTTAAGTCATTATTCCATTCAGATTTTTCTAAAACAGCGAATAATCCTTTGTATAATTTTTCTTAAAAACAAAAGTGCAATAAAGAAAAAAGTACTCCGTGTGCAATTTAAATTTTTCAAATAATTTCCAGCTAGCTAACTTAGACTTTTTTTTCCCATAAAAGAAGATAGTTTTTTTACTAGACATTGCTTTTGCTACTTTAATAAAATGAGGCATAATTTTTTACTTAATGCACAATCAGAACAATAAGGGAAAAAAAGGCTTTTACAATTTAGTTGTAGCGTTAAATTTTTTACTGATATTTTAGTTTTTTTTTCAAAAGATAGTTCAAAAGTAAAAAATCGCACGGAAAGAAGCAATTAAAAGACACTTTCTTAAGCAGGCGAGTGCAATTTGAGAACAGTATTAAGTGTCATTTTATGCAAGTAATAGTTTTTTTTATAAATTTTTTTAGTCTGGAAATATAAAAGGTGGTTTTAATTGTTTAAAAATATCCCTTTGCTTTCAGTTTGGATTAACTTACTTTTTGTTACAAGATTGTGTACTCTATATCATTTTAACTACACATTGTTAATAAAAGTGTGGTATTGTTCGAAATTTAAAATTTATGACCATACTTTTTAAGAACTAGTTAAAAGAAAATTCCACAAAAAAAGTAGGCCTAAATTTATTTAGTAGGTACAGTGTTATAGTACTGTTATAGATATACTGTTTAGTAGGTATATTGTATACAGTAATCTGAATAACTTTGTTATCAGCTGGAAAGAAATTAAAAGTTTCTTTTTTTAATATTATTTATTATTTGTTATAGAAGTTTTCGATAAGCTATTTTTCTGGTTTAAAATAATTTACAATATGTTCTAGAGTTCAAAAGCTAAGCATAATTTGTAAAATGCCTACAACTGTGAGTAATTGTTAGTAAATTTGTTCGAAATAACGTCGGGAAGATTACCGTTTGAAGATAAAAATTTGTTCTAATGCAAAACATTTCAATCGACGCTTTCCTGCGCAAAACGCTTACTTACGTCAGAACGCCGATAAACCAGCTCTCATGGCATAAACAGTTCAGACAGATTTCGTGGTATTAATGTTCGAAGGAACATATTAAAGATTAAATGAATATCCATCTGGATGAATTTGTTTTAAGTCTTATTTAGTCTATACTTTTACACTCAATTTGAAGAATTAAATTGCATACATGTGCTTCAATTATAGAAAATCACGTAAAAATTGTATATTTATTAAAAAAACATCAATATTTGAGAAAATTATTAAATTATTTCGGACATTTCTTTAGCATGACTATTAAAAAAATCATACACATTTTCAAAGTCTTCTACGAAAATGTCCAAAAAGTGTGTGAAAATCACAGAATAAATAGCAAAAGAATAAAACCGGTATTACTTAAAAGCCAAAGCTTTTGAATTTTAGACAAATTAATGTTATTTACTTGCTTTTTAAAACTGTGTAGGAAATTTTAAAGATGGTTTATCACTTTTATTAATGGGTAAAAAATCCAGTTTTTTTTGCAATCTTTTATCTTTGATAACAAATTAAAATGATTCTTTACCAGCTACTGAGTACCACCATACTTATTTAAACCACAAGAAGTAGCAGCGGACTCTCGGCACTTCTAATAGAAGGAAAGGTGAGCGTCAGTAAACGTTCTTCTTCGTCTCCGAGGGAAGCATCCGAGATGGTGTAGTGAAAGCTTATAAGACAGTTAACAGCTACCCTACAGGGGTGATTGCTTTTGCATTGTGGTCATGTTACTCGGCTACGAACCGAAAGGTCACAGGTCCTATCCTCGCTCATCGTAAATCCGTCACAATGGTAATGGCACGATGACAGTAACGTGGTTTAAGATTCAAATTTGATCGGAATGTAATTTTGCACATTATATAATTGATACAGTGAATCGAATTGGGTCCGTTCCGCCATGGGCTTTGCACTTAACTGGATCGTTGTGAGTGTTTAATAAAAATTTAAAACGAATTAGAATGATATGTAAATCGGAAGGCTTAGATGCAACATTTTTCATTGATACATATAAAACAATTTTTCTACAACAGTTCATGTTCAAGTTTCTTCAATTACTAAGTGCTATGCATATGCAACTAGTATCTTCTGCGAAACATTCTTGCACTAGCATGATGTTGTAATTGGTGAAAGAAAAGACGTCTTGGGTATCGTCCTCATTACATAATCACTCCTTTCAATTGTGATATTCTTCCTGAAATACTCAGGAATCACAAACTGACGATTCCGACCCGCCGGAAGGCACACATAAAGACTTGAATGATCGGACCACCACAACAGCAACACTAGAGGAAACTGTGGTTGAGCCCTAAGGGCCATCACCGGCCACGGTACAACCCTTCCCTAAAAAATACGTGCCGAAAATAAGTGGAAGGAGCCAAACCACTATCTTTTCGTGTACCCACAAGAGTGGCGAAAACCTACGCGAGTAGCTTCTCATCCTCAATTACAAGGTGCCCCCTTTCCCGTGGTATGAAATGAAATGAAATCATTTTAGTTTAGTTATATTAATATTTCCTGTTGTAGCTACATGTAGATTATTTAAACAACAAAGATCGTAATTTTGCACAGATGTGGATAGATGGTGACAATACCTTTCACTTACTTTCCTGCACTTTCATTCCACACCAGCGTGGAGGCATCTGTGGTGAAAGCTTATAAGCCAGTTAACAGCTATGCTACAGGAGCCGTTGCTTTTGTATTGTGGTCATGTTACTGGGCTGAGAACCACAACGTCCCAAGTTCTACCCTCAATCATATCAATCCGCCCCACGTCTATCGAAATCAAATTGAAATCCAGACTGTTACAATTAGGGATTGCAATACCGGACCAAAAGTTCAATGCCGGTATTCGGTATTTTTTAAAACTTAATACCGGGATACCGGTTTTAATACCGGTATTAGAAATTTTAGAAAAAGAAAGAAAACACAGGTGTTTCTTTGTTTCATTTGCCAGTTTTGTTAGAAAGTGTAAATATCACAAAAAAATAATTTATAAATTATAACAGTATATAATCACAAAAAGTAAAGAAACATTTTATTTATTTAAATCGCAAAAAAAAGTGTAAATATCACTATTCAGTCTGTGGTACTATTACAAATTTTTGAAATGTGATCTTAAAAGAACCTAATGCATCAATTGTATTGTCATTAAGCCTGAAAAGTAATTTTGTGTAAAAATGACCAGCTGTCGAAAACGCTCTTTCGGCATCTACGCTAGTTGGTGGTAACGTTAGCAATGCACGATATACTTTTTCCAAGTATTTACCTCTAAATCCCTCATCTTCACATAAATCGATTTCTCGTCGGATGGTTTTGGATATAGCTGATTTCTGTATTGTATTTTGGTTCGTTGAAATTTTTTTATTTATCGCTAATTCTAATTTTTGTTCAAGAGACAATTCCTTTTCACTATCGACAGTAGTGACATCATAATCTTCGATAATTGAACCGAATTCTTCTGAATGTGGATAGGTTTGTGGGTAAAAAGTTTTAAGAAAATTTACTCTAAACTTTATCAGATTTGAATTGGTTATTTTCTTTTCTTCTTTTTCATTTTTAAAATCACTATAATTATATAAATACCATAAGACATTTTCTATTTCAGTATGCCTATCTTCTGTGCGATTTTTCAATATAATATATAATTCTTCAGATAGTGATGTGTGCTGTTCTTTCAGTGCTTGCAACATGAAATTTATTGTTGCATTAGCTATTAATAAATTAGAATCTCTCCGACATAATGCCTCAATAGTCAGTTTTATTGGAAGTAGAGCTGATATAGTTCTGGATATTAAGTCGAATTCACTATCTGAAAAATTAATTTACAGGTCTAAGTCGATTATTGCTTTTGGATTGGATTTCTCAGTTTCAAAAATTGTTCCATCATTAGGAGTAAACTGTTCCAACGTGTTTTAGAATCTAATATTAACATATATTCTGTTTTATTTTCAGTTGGTATATATTTTAGTAATATATCCTTTTTATAGGGGAACGTTTAAATATCTTAACTATTTTTCGAACTTTATAAATTATAGGAAGCAATTCTTGATAGGCTAATATTTCATCCTCATTAGCAATATCTTCTTCAACAATTACATTGTGATTATCTTCATTATCAATATTACTCTCACTCTTACTCTTTTCAAAGTTGGAATCCGAAATTTCTATATCCACAGTATTTCGATTCTTCTGTTCTTTATTTTTTGGTATAATACATCTATTACTCCTAATTGAATTCCATGTGCATAGCACAACTGCTGATTTGAACCAATCAACTTTCCAACTTTTTTCATAATTGTTGCTCCATCAGTCGTTATGGATACAATATTTTCTTTCAGGGATAATCCATGTTTAGCTAATTTAGATTTAAGCAATTAATTAAGCCATTAATTATCTAATTAATTTCGCCCGTTAGGAAGAAATAAAAAAAAACGTATACTATTTTGGTATGTTCGCGATACCTGAACATATAATGGAGAAAATTTTAAAAATTTCTAGTAAATACCGAAAAACCGGTATTTAAACTTTTGAATACCGGTATTACAAAATTGTACAAATGGCTCACAATACCGGTATTCGGTATCCCGGTATACCGGTATTGCAATCCCTAGTTACAATGTATATGGCGATTATTCTTTGAATAGGATTTTGAACTTAACATCACGGGGCTCCCACGGCCTTAACGTACTAAGAAAAATAACATGAGATTTAAGTAATCCACAGCATTGAACTGAAATTATTTCTCATTTTCCCATTGGATGTTGTTAATAATGTGTACGATAGAAAGAACATAAAAGAAAATCGTTTATATTTCTTCCCACCCTTTATCAACATATTTTTCAAGCAGATATATTCAGCGGAAGTTTATATAGTAGACGCAGATTCAAAACCTGGCGAGACCAAATGTTCATAAAAATTTGATTAATTTGGATTCTAAAAAAATGGTAATATTGAACTGATTGTACACCTATTGCACAATCAGTTCAATATTAACTGATTATACACTGATTGTACACCTATTGCACAATCAGTGCAACTAGTAGACATTTAAATATAATTAGTACACCAAGTTTACTTCACTGATTAGTGGTCACTGATTAAATAGTTGTTAATTATACACTGATCAATAGTTGTTAACTAAATAACTTCACTGATTAAATAATTGGCAGTGTCTCCTGAAACATCATCACTTTTCAACTTAAGTGGCTTTGGAGCCAAGGTGACGATATTTTTAAAAATTCGTAATTATATAGTGAATGTGCAACATCATCTAAACGTTCTAGAGTAAAGGTATAAACAACCGATAAGAAAATATAAAAATCTAAGTTATATTCAAAATGATTTCATGGCAATGACTTTTCCCCTCGTCTAGGCCCAAAGAAGAAAGTTCTAATTTTGGAAGCATTATCTAACACATTCCTAAAGCAGGCATAACCTGGTTGGTAGGACGTTGGATTCGCAACCCTTGTGTTGTGAGTTCGAACCCCGCCAGCTGAAGATTCCCTGTGTATGTGGTGGCTGGTGAAAGTATAAATCTGTCGTGGCCGCAAAGTCCTCCAAGTCGAGACAGTACCAAGTGACAAAACAAGCGATCGTTCTCTGGTTTAGGTACTAAATTAGGATCTGTGATGAATGAATGAATTATATGAATGAAGTCCGCCCCGTAAAAAGTGTTGTTACCCATGAGTAGGTAAGTGGTACTCTTGGCCCTAGATGGCGCTACTGAAAACAAGGGCCCTAAAATCCTCGGCTTAAATCGGTACCTTTATCAGCGGGCTTTTCTATGACAAATGCCATAAGAAACAAAAACAACAATTCGTTCCAATTATTTAAAAAATAATGTCGTAATGCAATAACACGAAAGGTACTTAAGTTCAGTATTATGAATTAATTAAAATTTATTCAGTGAAATCACAGAATAATCTACAATGAAAGGAAAAAAAATATTCAGAGATAAAAATATCTGATGAATCAATCTTTTTCTTAAAAAAATATTCTAATGAACCCTAAGAGGTATGTACGTACGCTTTGAGAGGTTGCTTAGAAATCTTTTATCACATTCCTTCAGCTAAAAGTAAAAATCAAAGCTTAGAATTATGCAGTTATGCGATGGAAAAGGGAAAAAAGCAGCAATCATTTACACCAGTCACTTAAATAATAATAATAATAATAAAAAAAACTAAGATTTTCAATTGACGAAAGTTTGCATACACTCTTTTCTAGAAAATTGAAATTTAATCACTTTTCTTTTTCAAATATCTCAACATTCAGATTTATTTTACAACTTATCGGCTTGAATTTTCAATTTATTACTTCGAACGCTATTTTATTCATTTTTTTTTTTTTTTTTGCTTTGGCAGCAATTTGGCGAAAATAGAATAAAAGTGAGATAAAAATAATAACTGGCACGCAATTGCTTTTTGTAATTCTTTTTTTTTGATAAAAATGATAAAGTCATTAATTTTTAAAACGCAATTTCCACTCCAGTTTCAGATTAAATTTAAGTAATTAATTCCGGGATTCAAAAAGAAAGAACGTGGTTTCCAATTATTCATAAAAGGTACTTCACTCAGCCAGAAGCAGAAGACATTATTTTCCATTTAATTTTCGTAATTGATTTCATTTCAGTATAGAGCAAAAACGAGTTGAGTTTAAATTAAAATGCAAACGTAGATAGAGAAAAAATAAATAAGATTTGAGCTTATCGTACGTGATCGAATTTATTTATTCCTTAAAGTATAAATGAAAGAATGTCTTCGAAGGTTCAGGAAAGTATCAACGCTTGTTCAATTTCCTTTCTAACTTCTTTTTTCTTTCTTCTTTCGTTTATTTTAATTGTTTGATAGAGTGCTGAATTTTCAAATCAGATATTTTACTTTTGTGTGTATAGATATATTTTTTTTCTGAATAATACGAAAATTAAATGAAATTGGAAAAGTAATTCACTTCCAGTGATGATTCGATTCCTTTTGTAGTTTAAATAAATTATTTTTTTTGCAGAATAGATCATTAAATTTTTTTGATTTATTTCGATGAAATGATATTGAAAATAATTTCAGTTCTTTGAGGGAATTGCTTAGAATATTTTTTTTTAAATATGAGTTTATTAGGATAATATATTCTATACGATGTGCATTGTAATATCTTCGTAAAAATTTGCTTCGGATTGAATTTCTTATCTTTTAATAAAATATGCGATGCGTTTGCTTAATGGGAATCTGACACTCGATTGAAGATTTAATACTATTAGATTATTAAACCCCAGATATGCGTCAGAATTTGATCTCCTATTCAGAAGTTTGCTTCTAATTACTAAGTTGGACTACGTGTAGTTCAGTTATATTAACGTCCCGTTGTATAAGACAACATTAGGGCTATTTTGGAATGTATCTCTTAATTTTGAACCGCGGTCAACATCTGAACTGGCACCTCCTCTCCAAGTCTTCCCCCTCCTTCTTAGTTTAGTTATATTAATATCCTGTTTCGAAGCAAAGTGAGGACTATTTTGAAACGGACTTCGTAATTTTGAGCTCCAGTCAGATGACAAGGACGATATCCGAACGGGTGCTCTCCAAACTTCCGCACCACACCAGCGGGAGGTGGTGTGGTGCGGAAGGATTTAACCTGCACCAGACCCGCTTACATGACCGTTTTTCAGTGGAATCGGGTCTCGAACCTGAAACCCTCTGGTTCCAAAGGAGAGACCTTACCACCAGCCCTCTGTGGCCCTATGGGCTATGTGTAAGTGAACGAGGAAACGAAAGGGAAGATTTATATTCTACTGCGTAAAAGAACATTTTGCAAACAGGTTTTTTTCCGGAACCAGTAATCTTTCCAAAACTTTTTTGAATACTCTATTTTAATCAAGTTACTCATCCTCCTCTGCTCCTCGCAAAAAACTGTGGATCTCGAGGAAAGCCAGGGAAATTCAAATTGTTATTTTCAAATTTCCTGTTATGAGAGTTGTGTCTAGTAGTATAGCATAGTAATTAAGACCTGTTAATGTGTCTTAATTCTATAGCACTGGTAAAGAACAATTAAGAAATATCGATGTTTGGCTCGAATCTAGCTTTTTTTTACAGCCTCTAGAAAACGATGTCTGATGTCTTTTCTGATTATTAATCTCTTGTCTGCGGTTTATACACAAGTATCAGAAATTCATATATGTATTTTGGAAGTCGTTTATCCCAATAAATTGAAGCCAACATTTGACATAAAACTGCAATAGTAGACACAATCAAGTATCAAATTTCGTTGATTTAAATCATTGCATTTTTTTTAGTTACCGTGTTTATGTTCATGGGAAGTGCAGACTGACGTTATAGTCAAACTTTTGATGGATTTGCTACCAAATTTGATGCGGATCAACATTATAGATGCCAAACTTGATAGACTTGTGCGCCATATTTTATATTTATAGACCTTCATGTTTTGATTATCTTGTTCCCTTGCAATCTAATAAACTGACAGACCTGCTATGAATGGCTTTCATTTAAAATGTGATAAATAACTGTAAATTTAGTGTTAAAACCAAATACTAAATTTCACACGTTTAGTCCAAAACGTTCTTGAGCTATGCTTACCAGAGACGGACAGACAGACAGACATAACGCCCCCAAAACAAGTTTTCCACTTTTTTTTGTTTTTTTGTTTTCAGTAAAGTCTGATGTAATTCGTTAAAATTTCGAATACGAATTTTTTGATGACTGCAATACTTCCTCTTTGTATATTTAGTGTTCGAGAAAGTAAAAATAAATGCAATTAAAATATTTTTTATTTGAGCCTTTGCATCCATGCATATTTATCATTGCTTATGCAATAATGCAAATGCAAATTTCATGTCTCTTTTTGCAATCTACTAAAGCTGCTTTGCCATCTTCAGAATGTTGCACTTCTTCGGAACTTGAGAATTGTTGTCTTTTAAGTAAATTCTTCTTCTTAGGAAATGTAAAATAAATATCATATCAGAGGAATAAACTAGTTTTGGAAATACCGAAATGTACTTTAAAATTCATTTTGATGCCAGAAGGAACTTACAAATTAACTCTTTAATGTAATGGGGTTCCTGGTGTGTCTTTCCATCGGCGGCAAGTTTTAAATGCCTGTTATCATCAGCTAGGTGAATACTCTGTGCTTGTCTGAACTTAATGAAATTGGCCTTGAATAGTCATACATACTTATACTTTTACTTTTCTACGGAAATACTTCTTACTTTTTCTACGGAAAACGACATTATTCTCTCATTTGTTAAATATTAAAAAAATTAGAATTTTCCGATCTTAATATAATATACCCCCTGCAATATTGCATTTAGTTAAATTTGCGAATATCTCAAATTAAAAGATTTATACCTCTTTTCTAGATTAGTTCAACTGCTACTTTCGATCTCAGTTTTGCTTCTGCACAAAATGTTTACTAAAATCTTTCTACTCAAATAAGAGACACGTTTTAACTTTTAAGCAAACGCATTCCCGATGAAAATGGAAACTTTTAAATGAATGAAAGGAAGTGGTGATTCTATGTTTTTCTTTCTTCTTCTTCTTTACTGCAAGGGATTTTTTTAAAATGTCCTTTACTTTAATTTTCTTTGTGAATTCAAGCGATAGACAAAGCGAGATTTTTTGAATTCCGATCAAAGTTCGTAGTTCTAAAGAATATCGAATAAGAAGAATTTCACTGAGTTCCTATCCAATGGAAGAAATAAAATAAATAAATAAATAAATAAAAGGAACAAAAACCTATCTTAATTTTATCGTGGTCCAAATAAAAGCACTGAGCCTTGTTTTCTTACCTTCTTATTTTCTTGCCTACGAAGAATACAAAGTGAAAATACCAATATCACCAATAACCAAGATTTTGATGAATTTTCACGTTTTAGACATCTCTGAGCTTGAAAAACACATTTTTGAAACTATGTCTGTTTATCTGTAAGTGGAATAATTCAAAAGTGCCTTGATCTAAACTGATGCAATTTGGTACATTGACTCTACACCACATTCATAGATATTTGTCAGAATTTTCAAGAAATCTTTTCAAGAGAAGCTTGTCTGTCCTTCCGTCCGTGTATAAGAGCTCGATAACTAGAAAATGTAAGAAGCTTTATAAATAAAACTTGAGGCACCGCTCAAGTTTCTGAAATGGTATGAATATCAAATTTGGAACAAATCCGTTAAGGAGTTGACAGTTTGTTGGTCTGTATTTTTGAGGGAATGAAAACGCAATGACTTAATACATGAAATTTGGCCTATGAATACAAATATAATCTATTCCGAAATTTAAATTCAGTTGTTCGGAATTTAAACTTCCAAAATATGTATTCTTCTGAGTCTTGACTATTAAAAAAAGGAAAAGAAATCGCCAATGATTGCTTGGTAGATTCAGTAAAAAAACAAGAATCACGCCAAAGATTGACATTTCTTTAACTATTACTCAGCAATGTCATGCAAGTAATTCATTAATGCCATTTTTCTTTTTTATACTATCATGCACAAAGCTATCATAAGTAAATATTTGAATATTCATTGCATTTAAGGCATTGCTTGTTTATTTTTACAATTACAAAATATATCCCCCTTTTTTATAACTAACTGAGATCCAGCGCTTCTCGTGCATTGAAACTTTCTGGGAGAGAATAAAGTTGTTTACCTTTCTGAATTATCATTCAATGTTAATTGAAATAATTGCATTGTTCGTGATTTATATTATTTCTTGAATCTCTTTTACTTTCAGTAGACAATAAAAAAACAGTGCTGCATTCATGCGAAAACGCTTGAGGATGAATCATGTCAAATGCTGTTAAAACTTTATTTGCACCCTTGAAGTTCAAGGGTTTTCCGCCCCAACTACTAAATTTAAATCTTGTACGAAAAGCAAATGATGTTAATTTTTTAAGAAGATTATATGTGAAACACACATACAGGGTTTAGAAAATAATGGTGTTAATCCAAATAGTTATAGTTCTTTAATACACCCCCATATTGTTAAAATTTATTCCTAGGGAATTATCCTTGAAATTAATTAGAATGTAAAATGTATTCGAAAAATGAAAATAATGTTTCGGATTTATTAGAATTCTTAAAAATCGAAATTCATTGTTGCGAGCGAAATGAACATGAACATATTATAGAATGGTAAATATAAAGAATATGCCACAGATGCCCCCTCAGAATGTAGAGTTAACATTTATTTAAAACCTAACCATAAATACGGAAAATTCAATAAGAATAAATTTGAGTTATTTAACATAGTTAATATTTGAGTTAATAACCAAACAAGAGCGAATTCTCCGCATGCACCTGCCTTTGTAATAGATGCGAAAAAATCTTTATTTTGTGTAAAATCTAAACCCAATCACGATTCTTCAACTTGCCGATTCTTGCTGGAAAGAAAGGCACATTGAAGAAGAAACGGGATATGTTTCTTGTGCCACATGAAAACAGGTCATGTTTACAAGAATTGCACTTCAAAGCAGAACATGTGGTAAATGTAGATGTAGCCTTTCAGAGCTACTTTGCGAAGTGTCAACATCCTCTGAATCTGAAAAGGGTGAAAAGTCACAAATAGGAAGAAGTAATAACTTGTTCGAATGTAAATATCAATGAGGGTGATATACTCTAGAATCTTGTTGGGCTTTATTGACGTTTGGATAATAAGAATAAAGAAAAAATGGTAAATATTATACCAGGCTGAGCTTCTCAGCGATGCTTTTTGAAAGAGGAAAGAGCTGACGTGTTAAAATAGCCTATAATGAGAAGATACTATAAAGAATCAACCTTCCAATAACTTAAGCATCCGAAACTCTGAATAAACAAAACGCAGAGATCATAACTGTGGACTAATGAGGGACTGCAGAGTGTTTTGTCTTCAGTATCTCGCCGCGCCCATCTCCAAAACAAAAAGGCAGCTGACTTTTTACATAAAGAATACGGGAATATTCCCGTTTGGGTACTTTTCATTATACCGGCGCAAATCTCGCCAAGCAGACTTTTTGGCGACAGCACACAGTCGCTGGAACAAATTACACCAAGCAAAATGTTACCAGTGGCGATATTCCGTTTGGCGTTGGTTGCATCATTATATGCGACTTTATCGCCTGCGCTGGTGTAATGGAAAACTAACCCCGTTTGACATCGTTTACCATTTCCCAAGTTTTGTTTCCACTCCAACAATTTGAAAATGGCTAGGATAAAAAAAACACCTGCGTTTGCAAAAGATTGCTCTAAAAGGTTCTCACATTCGAAAATTATCGTCTGCAGAGTTGACTGTTTCTTGCGTTGTCATTTGGATCCGTTTTAAAATTCTATACTGATATTTCCGAGCGTTGAAATAACTTTATTGAAAAGTAGTGAACTAATTTGAACTGCTCTATTCCTATTATCATTTGCTATAGTATAAGAAGACTTTCTTTTGGATTACATAAAAGTGTTGTTGCTTATGGTAACAGTTACAGTCAAGCCCGATTTTAAGCCGAGATTTAATGTCTCTTATTTCAGTAGTGCCAACAATAAATTTTAGCTACTCATGCATCACAGCCTTTTTCCCGAGGCGGATTTCATTCAGACATTTCATTCACAGATCGTTAATTTAGACCTGAATCAGAACGATCGCCTCTGATCTAGTACCCCCAGTGGTATTGTCTCGACTTAGAGGACATTGTGGCTACCATAGATTTATACGTGCAGCAGCCACTATGTGTTTCCCGACTTGGAGGACTTTGCGGCTACCACTGATTTAGACATGCAGCAGCCACCATGTGCAACTCGACTTGGATTACTTAGCGGTTACGACAGAATAATACGTGTAATAACCATCATGTGCACAAAGAGTCTTCGGCCGGTGGGCTTCGAACTCACAACTCAAATGAAGCGAATCCTACTCCCTACCAACCAGGCTAAATGTAAGTACATATTTTATAAGAAACTTCTAAATTATGGTGTTTAAGAACTGTGCTTGACTTTTATTCGTCTTAAGGCATTCAAAATTAAAATCCTTCTATCGTAAAATCAAGATTTCTGACAAATTTTAAAGATAAGTTAGAGAAAGACATTAGAAGTTTTGTAGAATTTTGTTTCTAAATTAATTTATTTTCTAGAAATAAAAATAAAATGAAGCTTAGGTTAAAAACTTGCTGAAAGAATGAAATACATTAATGAAGCCATTAATTCATATATATAATTTTATTTATACTTTATGTCGTTATATATTGAATTCAATACATTATGAACTGTCCACGGTAATTATTATTTGAATTTTCATCTTGCATCTTGCTGAAAAAGATCTAGTCAGTTAAGACATTTCCCCCGATTTAGATTTTCATTTTGCATCATTAATTCAAAATTTGGGATTTGAGAATGTTGTTCCTTGGACAGATTGAACTATTTCATTATATACAATGAAAAAAATTTGGAAGTTTTTATATTTATAACAATTTGCCGATAAGTTAGTTAAACTTCTTTAAAAAAATTCTAATTGAACTGAATAAATTCATTTACTGATTTCACCGCTGAAAAGTAATTATTTCAAAATTAATGCTGCTTTATAAATTTATTGATTGTTGAAAAATGTTATTAGTGTGAGTATATGATAGTTAAATTAATTTTATTATATGTGAACTCTAATTTTTCCCTTCAAACCAAAAATGAGTTATAAAAGTTAAAACTATTGCATCTTTAACTACTGTATTTTTAACTATATGATGCTACTGCTAAGTACTATACACTATTATACATTCTATATGATGCTTCTTCCTTGACTACTACTGTACATTCTATGGTTCATGGAACTTATTGCTCCATTGACCACATCAGAGGTCTCATGTGTTTTTTGTGAAAACTATATTTACTTGATCCCAAATGATTTCCTCAAGTTGTGACATATTTTGAAATTATTGTTATTTTTATCACTGTTTGAATTTTGGTCGTTTTCTGAAAAACCATTGTAATGATAGATAAACGTTTAAGTAAATATTTTTTTTTTTTCATTTTTTCCCCTTTGGATTGAAGGTTAACTTTTAAAGGAGTGACGAATTAAAATAATTCTGAGTTTTAAACATATTTCTATTTATAATTAAATATACAAAATGATACAATGTCTTACTTATGAATGGTTGAGACTTTAGATTATTAAGTCATGTTACAATGATATTTGACCACATCTTATTACATACTTGATATAATCAAAATGCTAAGTATTTATACCTAGCTTTAGTCGAGTATTACCAAAACCAAATTAGAATTTATATAGCCAGCATATTTTAAAATACACTGCATTTACTTCTGAAATACGTTTTGCTAATAAGTTTGACGTTGAAAAAAAAAAGAATCATTAATTTTCAATTTGATATGTTACTAATTTTTCATTCAAAACTATGTTCATTCACATGGTAGTGGAATTTTATTTATAATTAAATTTTCAAACGTTAAGATATAAATATAACTATGAAGATGATAAATAATTTAAATAATTTTTATAATCTTAAAATATGAGAAGTTTTACATTTTTTTTATTTCAATAAAGTTAAATTATTTGTTCTAATTCCACGAAACTGCATTCATTATGAAAACTAGAAAGCAGCCGATAATTCATTAAATGTAGTATTTAACGATTTTCGCAATATTAAAATCGAAAAGAAATGGAAAGTAGGCGTTAAGTTATTGAATGCAAAGGCAGATGGTTCAAATTTTTTAACAACGTAATACAATAATAACATTGTACATTGCCCAACTTTCTGACGAAAGGCAAATATTTTTTAATGCAGACGAATCCTGTTTTCTTATAGATCTATTTAATGTTGCTCTTGTGAACAATCTTTAATTATCAATTGTGCAGAATATTAAGATAAATTTTTGTTACCATTGATCCTAAGATAAATACCATTTCGGTTGTTTTATGTTATTGAAAATAGCAAATTTCTAGAGAAACTGAGTAAATTTAATTAAAAAAATGCTGTTATATTTATAATTACTTTTCTTTTAAGAATTAAATTATAATTTGAGTATTGAGAGAAAAAAATTAATTTTTATATATAGAAATAAATAATATATTAATTGAAATTATCGATAAATTGATAACTTATATAATTTTGAACATTTAAAAAATATATTTATATTTATTATTATTTTTCTTATAAAAACTAAATTCTAATTCAAAAATTAGGAAAATAAAAGTTTACCTTTGCAAAAAATTAAAAAATGTATTAAAATTAAATTAAAAGAAATAATATTAAAATTAGTAATATATTAAAGTGAAATATCTGTCAGTTATTAATTCGTTTTAAATATATTTTTTGTATTAAAAAGACATCTAAATTTATTTTTCTTTTAAAAAATAAAATTATAATTCAACAGTTAATAGAATGAACACTTTATATGCATTAAAAATTTAAAGCATACTTATTAAAATTATTTGCAAATTGTGAAATGTTTTTGGAAAGAGATTAAAGAAAAAAAAATAGCTAGTCTAGATTAGAACATTGGTCACGCAGGCACTACACGGATGTTATCCCGATTGCTCCATCAGGAATTCATATTACCCACTATGTTCAGAGTTTGAGGGTTATTTTCTCGAAGTGGCTGCATATTGCACTTTAAAATTTTACTGAATGAATATCTTAAAGCTATACTACCATCATACAAAAATCCCGTCCGAATTTATTTTTTTTCAACGAAATAAAAGTTTTGCCTGGAAAGAAACATTTTAATTCAATTCATGATATCTCAAATAAAATTAGATTCTTGTAAAAGTTTATATTAAATAATCATTTTGCATTAGATTGTAATAATTAATTAATTTTTAGGGAAATAACTTTATTATTCTTGACTTTCTGTTATAACTTTTTGATATGCTGATAGTAAACCATACCTGAAGTTAATTATTTACTTGAATTCCGTTAATAATCACATTTTTACATTGACTGAATCTTTGATGTAGTTATTTTTTTAAAAAGTTTCCTTATCACATTTGCTTCTGAAATATTTTATTGAATACTATCATTTACTGAATTTAATAATATTTGAAGTATTTAAATACACAGTTGTTGCTTTAATTAGAAAGCATAAATAAATATTAGAATTATTGAAAAATTATTTTATCAATTTTTTATAAGTATCCGTGTTCTCTGCGTTCCTGTCTTATAATAGTTGAATGTAAAATTTATACCAATATTTGAACAATTTCCTGGATTTCCATTAATAATTAAGACTGATAATAGATATAAAATTATTTAAAAAATTTCGTTTCTTCTCTTTTTCAATTTTTTTTACTCATTTCAATCCATTGCGCTACATATATATATATATATATATATATATATATATATATATATATATATATATATATATATATATATATATAATGAATATTTAATTTTTTTCTTGTATAATACGATTAATTTCTTATCTGAATTTAATGTAAATAATGCTGCATAATTTGTAATATGTATATATCTTTTTAAAAATAATTTGTACATAAAATTATGATAAATTGAAATATTCGTATTTGTAATTTTATTTGTCACTGCACAAAAACAACTGTTTTGTACAAATTCTTTTATTTTAATTGCATCTTGGGCAGTAAATAATAAAAAATATTTTTCTAGAAATATTTATTCTCGAAAAAAACAAAACAATTCTACCATTTCTGAAAGTTATTGGATATATAAATAGTGATTAGTGTATTTAAAAATGCTAATTTTGCTGAATAAGATATTCATATTAAGTATTAAGGATTTGAATTACTAATTTCTGTTTATGACCTAATATACGGCTAAGACTAATTTGCCTAATTTTAAATTATTAAATTTCAGTTTTACTACTTTCAGTTAGTTCAAAAACATCGCATATTATGTCAAATGTAGTTAAGATATTCTTTGCATGTTTATAATGTCTTTAATGACAGATCTATTCCACTGCTGACAAAAATTCCAATCAGCCAGTCGGATGGGAAAGAAAAAGTATCAACTTTCTATGTTGGTTACTTATAGACATAGCTTAAAACATCGCACACAGAATAATCAAAATTATGCTGAGAATTTCAGATTTATGCATTTTTTGCATAATTCTCCAGAAAACCTAGTCGAACTGACATTGAACATCAGCCATGCAATCAATCAACCTGAATTTTTGTTTCGCAATAGATATTTCGGAATTTATTAGAAACTGATGAAAATAATTTAAGCGCATCTCTTTCAGAAAATGATTATAACTTTGAGCAATGGTTTTGATTACTATGCGCAGTTCTTTTATAAAATGGCAAGTATTATCGCGAAGCTACCCACTTTTTTTTTCTAAATAAAATTTGATTATGTGATTTTTGTCTAAATTACATGATTTTTTTAAACCTAATTATTCGCAGTATGTGGATTAATAGCATGTAAAAATGATGATATTCGATTAAAGCAGTTTATTAAAACTCAAAGTATTTTAAATATTCGAAGTAATATGAATATTTGAATTAATTATTTTTATTGCATTTGTTCAATATATAGATTTTTTCTTTAGATTTCGAGAATATCATTAAGGCAACTTTTACAAATATTCCATTTCCATTCATTTAATGTCCAGGCAAATATCAGATTGACGCTGACTTTAAGTTCATTTGCTCTTCCTAAAAGCTGAATGATGATTGATAATTTTTATGCTTGATAATTTTTGAGTATGAATCTTTGAATAGATTTATTAAATTACATAAAAGTAATCTCTGCATGTTTATAACTTGAATACCCAATTTACATTGCAATAAATTAAGTATCAAAACCGGCAGATTTTATTGTATTATTAGCATAATTTATACAAACATTAAAATTATACAAACTTGCAACTCTAAATTATATAATCAAGTAAATAAATTTCTGCACGTCCCTAATATACGTCAGAATGGCTTAAAAATAAGCATATAAAAATATTGACTAATAAGCAATTTTTTAAATCCTAAATTTGAACAAATTTTTGGGCAATATAATTCCTCTGGCCGAAAAATACTTTTCAGATTCTACATTTGTGTGTTTAAAATCTATGCTGATTAAATACATTTTTCTTGCATTTTGCTGTTGAAATGCTCCAGCTTTTAATGATTTCATTAGTATGTATGTTTGTGGGCTTGCCCAAGGAGCTAGTTACCATATTGTTCAGTAGAGCATAATTAAAATCAAAATAATGATATTAAAATGTCTATATGTGGGAAAAGTTACCCATTAAGCAATCTATCTATAATTCAAAATCTTAGCAAAATCAAATCCTTGGCTGAATATATAATTTTAAAGTTCAGTTACATCGTTTAATTCCCACAAAATTTACAACATACATTTATGAATTATAATAACTTTGATTGGTGTAATAGAAATTAAATTGTCGGCAAAATGTTGACACTTATTATGATGTAAGTCAAAGGACTCTTTTTAAATAGTTCTGGTATTCGAAGTTCTTAATCCTCAGATAGAGCAAATAAGGTATTGAAATTATTGGTTATCAATTATAGTGAGCAGTAATAATAAAATATTAACAATATTTCATGTGTATTAGGCATGAGCGAAACTTTTCCTTCCTTAGTCTATGGAAGCTGGCTGATGCTAGAATCATTACGATTGTGTTTATTGTAAAAAGTTAGTTATTTTTCAACTAATAGTGTGCATTTCATTGTATTTGGCATAATTTGCCTTTCAAAATTTATTATAGTGGTACTTTTTTGAAAGATATTAATCTTTTTTCCCCAGTTTTTTTCACAGTAGGCTTTTTAATCAGTAGTTTTTTTTATTAAATTTGTTGCAGTAGATCAGGGGTGGCGAACCTTTATGGATCAACATGCCATTTTTCTAGAAAATGTCTAATGAGGTATAGACGTGCCCATCAAATAATTTTGCCTTGTGATTTTTAGGAAGATAATAAAATTAAATACCAACAACTCAAAATTCTTTATTTACTACGAGAAAATACATTTTACACTGTATAGTAGTAATTTTAATTATAGGTGTACCTCAAATTAAAGTAGCATTAATGTGACTTCTGTTGTTGTAGATTAGATGATAAATAATTTTATATTAGGATTGTAAGATATTCAGAATGCACGCTGAATTCATGTCATCTGCCAAACGGTTTCTAAGCGAGTCTTTAATGTTATTCCTCTCTGAAAATGACTCGCAGGCAGAGATGAAAATATGCGTAAATTAGAATGAGCCAGGTTCTTCAAACAATTCAATGTTTCCAAAATTTTCGTTGTTGGCATTTTTACTTATATTGCTTGTTAACCTTTCTGTTTCAATCAATTCCTTTTCCTGGTTTCAATAAATTTTTGAATCCACTTTGAATTAGACTGGAAATCAACCAGTTGCATTTCAAATTCTTTGATTTCCATCCAATCGAATTGGAACAAATTCAGTTTATCAAATGAAGTCACATGCAAGCCGTTTTTCAAACCGTAAAATATAAATCGTTTTGTTAGGCGGTGTGCCTGAAATATAGTGTCGCGCGCCCTCGATGGCACGCTTGGCACAGATTCGCTATCTCTGCAATAAATGATGAAACAGTATAATGTATGGGTAAAAAAACCCCAAACAAGAATCGGAAAAGACTTCTCAGAGCCGAGTTTAGGAAGTACTAGATCCAAATGAAAACAATTTTGGATAACTCCGTTTTTCAGATGATTTAGACTCGGATAAATTATGTAAAATAGTATGAATATAATAAAAACGGTTTTTAAACACGCCCTTTTACTAATGTGTTAGATCTTAGAATTTTTAATAATTTTAATTAAAATTTGTCCCTATTATATTTTATTCCATAGTAAAGAGGAAACAGTTTGTTTTGAGAATTTCAAAACTGCTATTGCAGACTGAAGATTTATATATACTTATAAAGATATTCATAATTTAACTTAAACATTATTTCCATTCATTAGGTTCACAACATTCAAACGGAATAAATACTTAGTCCTAATGAATTTGGTTACTCTTACATATTTTATAGAAATACCTATATACAGAAATTTTTAGGTTCTAATAAAATAAAAGATGATTTTATAGACGAATAATACAACAAAATTAAAAAAAATGAAAAAAAGGTGCTTAAAAGAAAAAGCATTTAGATGCTTTAAAACTGTCGGGACCACAATAAATTCTTTTATCAAAAAATTTGAGTTTAAAAAACTTTAAATAAAATTTAAAAACAGCACTTGAAAACGAGATAACAAAAAATTATTCTTAAGGGGACAGTGGACTTTGAAATAAGCAAAAATGGACAAAAACGTGCAATTTTATTTCTATCGTTTAATCACCAAAATATATGTTTATATTCAACTAATAGTGTTATAAAATGCATTGTTAAGTAAAATGAATATTTGAAGGATTAAGAGGGAAAAAGAGTACATCTTAATGACTTTTCCCAAAATGATATTATAATTTGAAATGTTCCAAATGTCTTTTAATTTTTAAGAAATTAAATGAAATTAATAATAAAAGATTTTAGTGAAACATTAAAAGAAAATGGGGTATGCATTTTATAATTTAAAGCAATTACGCGGTTATCAAACTATTCTTCTAAGAAACGGGAAACGTCACCAGTAAAACTTCACTTAACGCCATCTTGTCTAAACCAGGATGTTTCGGATGGTTCGACCATCAATGGTAAAAAAATCATGCAAAATTTGAATATATCATTTTGAAGTCATTGTATCATGTAGAGAAAGGCGTCAAAATACTCCTACTGGAAACAGCTGCCCTTTTTCTTTTTTTCTTTTCTTTTTAAAGAATAGACTGATTTTGGAACACACAAATGAAGGTCTCAGTTTCCCTCCCAAATTAACCAATTTAGCTTACTGACGAATCCATCGAAATGGAGATATGCTTCATCTGAAAACCATATAGAGTTCACATCAACATTGTTACCGTCAATCAAGTTGAACAATTCAGTCGTAAACGTATTTCTTTTCTCTGCGGGGGGCGGAATGTAGCGGTTGCTGTGAATTTTGTACGGGTACAAAACTTAGCCAACACGCATTATCTTATGCGCCACCGTTTCGCTTACCTGACTTCCTACTGCAGTTTACCTGACTAATTTTTTAGGGAAACGTGCAATTAATTTTTCCCTCAAAGGTCTGCACATTTGCTTCTGTAATATTTTAACGATGTCGTCCAACATTTTCGACTTTCTCATCTGCAAAATTATCGGTTCATTTGAATTTCTTGTACAATTACTTCGCTGTATTGGGCTTTTAGCGATTTGGAATTCGCACTGAAAGTTCCATCTTGTTGCTGTAATACTCCCCTCTCCAATAGACGGAATTTCAATGAAAAAAAAATCCTGTCCTTCAACGAATACAATATTCTCTAAATATTCCTACAGAATCTGCTGTTCATAGAATACTCCTTAGAAAGTCAAAACTGTAATCCCTTCTTGAGACTATATTTTGTTGATTCGCATGCGAAAAAAGAGATAAAGGATTTGCAGTACCATCTATCGACCACTTTTGAAACTAAAACCAAAAATTATGGGAGAAAAAATTTATACTCTATTATATGAATTTGCTGCAATAATTGTTAACAGTTTTCCTATTATGCATTTTCGAAAATCGTCATTCTATTTCACGACACCCTGAATATTCTTGTTTATTTTTAAAAATTCATTTTTTATCATGAAGCCGCGGATTTTTAACAAAATTAAATGAATTATCGATGCCTTTGTTTTGATTAAGTTTAAGATTTTTAGTGAAAATCCCCCTTTTGAGTTAATAGAGAGGTAAATGCATTTTTAGATTCAACCTATGAAATATACACCCGATGTACGTGCACTCAATGGGATTTTGGAAAATTCTGACCTCGAATATGCTGTTGTTCTTTCTAATGTGGTAGCGCTCACCCGTGACTGACAAATGAATTAATGGACATTGTAGAAAAAGAAACTAATTCAGTGATAAATGTTTGTGCCTTAAATAATGAAATAACTTTTTGTTTTCAAAAGCATTTTTTGACAACCGTAAATATAAACCATAAAATAAAGACACTACATTAAAACTTTTCCATTAGAATATTAATCAAATTGTTTTGGTACTTTTCTTACTAAATACAAGTAGCCTTTGGCGACCAGCCGGTTCGCTGATCTTAATGTTTGTTAAAATTTTCATTTAAATATTTTATGTAACCTGTCTTTAATAACTTCTTCATCAAAATATTTTGAACTTCAAATTTTGATAATTATATAATTCACACATACTATTAAAAAGCCCTTGAGCCAAAATGTTCTATGTATCTCTAATTTTCTGTCAGTTCCCGTAGAACTTCTACTTTAAATTAAAGTGGGAATGATTGAACTGCAATTAATATTAAAAAACATTTTTTACTAAAATCATAAATTTTTTTAAAAATTTGAGTACTGAAACCGAATCGTTCAGCATTTAAGTTTTAAGTTCACTGCAAAATAATTTTCATAATTTATTAAGTATATTAAAAATTCTTCTACAAAAATTTCACAGATTCATCATAAAATTGAGTTTTTGGTTTTATTTTCAAAAGGATTTAAATGACATTAGTAACAGAATTTTATTCTGTTTTGGTTCATAAATATAGTTAAAAAATTATGAAATCTAAATTTTATACAATCCTTTGGTACTAAGGAATCATATTCTGCGAAATATTCTTGATACTACAACTTTTAAATAAGTAAATGAAGGTTACTATCTTCTACTATAAAATATGATTGAATTATGAAGTTTTGAGTAGAGTAATTTGGAACAATCAACATTTTCATAATAATAGGGCAATCAGTCTGGAAGAACTCCTGGGCGCTGATTGGGGTATCATCTTTGAGACGGTGGATGAAGTGGCTTAAAATTAAATAATAATGGTCAAATTTTCATTAATTAGTCAGTTTTAGTGATTGATTTAGCTGATTGGAGTGAAACATTTTTGAAATATTAGTGTCTCAAGAATATTTTGTTAAATATAAATCATAAAACAGAGTATTTAGAAAAAAAATTAAATTCATACTTTATCAGAGCATTTATTGAATCAAGTTAAGTAAAATATAATTATTTATTTCATTTAGAATACATGCATTTCTATTATTAAAGGTTTACAAATTAGCCATTGGGCCTAGAATTGAAAAAGATATATATTAAATCATATTTACCTTAAATAAAGCTGCTTCATTGAATTAATAATATAGATATTGTAAAAGATCATAGAAATATTTTTTTTTGCATTTACTTTTTATAAAATATCCTATTTCATATTTATTTTATTTCATACAGACACGTGCTGAAAATTACAACTTTATATGTTTATTTTGCAATAACAATTGATTTATTTTTTAATTTCAACTTTAGTCAATATGATGACAACACTGATAAAAGGTGATTTTTTCACACACACACACACACACACACACACACACACACACACACACACACACACACACACACACACACACACACACACACACACACACACACACACACACACACACACACACACATTGAGCTTTATTATAAGTACTTTCTGCCTTTGGTGACCAGCCGGTTCGCTAATATTAAGCTTCAAATTCTGATAGCCATATGATTCACTAACATTGTTATAAAGACCTTAATTCATAATATGTCTAAACTTCTGTAAAATTTCAATTTTAAATTAAATTGGAAGTGATTAAACTACAATTAATATAAAAACATTTTTTTACTGAAACCAAACATTTTTTTTTCAATATGTGTTCTGAAAACAAGAGTCTTTCAGCATTTAAATCTTTTGTGTACTATTTCATAATTTATACAGTATCTCAATATCATAATTTTCCTAATTTATGCTTTATTCAACAAAAATTTCTCAGAAACATGATAAATTGCAGTTTTTAATTTTGCTTTCAAAAGGATTTAAATGTTGTGAATAACAATATTTTATTTTGTTTCGATCTATATATGAAAAACCGTATGCAGTCTATAAATGTACTATATACAGTTTATAAATATACTTATGAAGTCTAGATTTTATACAATTCTTTATTCCTTGGTGATATTGAAATTTTTATAAATCGATTAGCTTTAGTGATTTATTTAATTGGTTGGAGTGCAACTCTTTTTATTTAAAACATTAGCGTCTTAAGAAAATTTTGTTAAATGTGATTCACAAGACACAAGATATCTGTAAAAATTTAAAATTTATAATTCATTAGCATTTATTGACTCAGATTATATAAAATGTAATTATTTATTTCATTTAGACCATTTGTTAACAGATATATGTCTGTTATAAAGGTTTACAAATTAACTGTTAGAGTAGATATTTAGTGCATTTTAAACCGTATTTGCCTGAAATAAAACTGTTTAAATGAATTAGTAGCATAGGTATTATGAAAAATTATGGAAAACCTTTCCTTGCATTTACTTTTCCAAAAATATCATGTTTCATATTTATTTCATTTCATACAGACATGTGCTGAAAATTACATTTTTATATATTTAATTTAGAATGTTAGTTAACTTACTTTTTAATTTGAGCTTTTGTAAATAAGATGGCAACTCTTTAATAAAAGTTAATTTTCCCCCATTAACGTGCAACGTGCTCGTGCAGCTTAAATTTCATCTTTATTTTGCGCGAAATAAATTTTTAAAAAATATAATTAAATTATTTTTTAAAAATTCATTAAAATTAGTAATTTAATTTGTTCGTTAAAACATTAGTATCATTGAAAAGATTATTTTTTGAACTTCATTATGGTAAAAAAATTAATTTTGTGCTGTAATATTTTCGTAAGTTATAGCAGAAAAACGCCAAAATTTCGCTTAATTTTTAATTAATTAAAATTCTAATTAAAAACTCAAAAAAATCACTCATGTAGAGCGCCAACACACACACACACACATTGAGCTTTACTATAAGTATAGATAGAATAGATGATTTAAAAGTGAATCATTATTTGGTGAAAAGTCCTTATATCGATTTCTGTCACCAGGGTAATTAAAAATTATTTTTTAATCTAGGTCTAGAATTAAGTTTGCTTCTATAACAGCAACCAGAGTTATTTTTAATAATTCTTCAAAAAATGTCTTTAAAAAATTTCCATATTATATAAAAAATTTACGATATACGATATACTTCGATATACGAGTTCGCCTCGAATTGTGTTAATATGCCATATCAATTGATTGTTCTTAAATCGAGTTTTAATACTTTACAGCATTGTCTTTTTTTTAAATAATTATAACAATTACAAAAATAACTGTGCATTCTAATAACATATTTTGTCGACGTTTAACAGAAAAAAGTCAATTAAGGATTTAAAAATCAAAATTCAGCTATTTAAATAATTATTCAATTACAAATTCTTCTCCGATAATTTGTCAAATAAAAATTGTGATAAAGTATGTTTAAATTTCGTAGTTTGTTGATGAATTATTTCAAGGATATTTTGCATTCCACTAAGCTATAATTCCACAATTCATTGTTAAAAAGCTTTAATCGTCGGTATGGATCAGAGAGAATACTAGTCTTTTATTAAAAATTAGGAATTAGATAAATCACTGCTTGAATCCATAAGCAAAATAATCAAAAAATAAAAGACTTAGCAGCTTCCATGGAACTTCTAAGATTTTCTTTAAATAATTTTGAATCAAAGCATTAATATGTTTGCCAGTTATTCTAAAAATGATCTTAATAATCCTTATGAGATAAGAAGAGCTTAATTGTCACGAGACAAAATTAAATTAATAGGATAAACATACTTAATTGAATGCGTCAGTGGGTTTTTTGCATTACATAATCTAGACTTGCGAAATGATTCAAAAACAATTCTGAGCAGATAATGAATACAGTTAAGGCTAGTTAATAACTTATAAACGCATTTTATCTTTTGCATTATTTACTATTGAAATCGAAATAATTATTTGAAAACTGAGTGTATGAAAGAGAGAAAAAAAAGACTATGAAATCATAAAAAAAAAATCTACGCCTTAATATTCGTATGAGCAGCTGAACTAAATCAGTTGTTTACTTAACTAGTTAAATCAAGTTCTAATTTTCCATAAATTTTTTGTTGCTTATTCTATAAAGTGAACAATTCTCATAGTCCAGATAAATTATACAGAATTTAAAGGAGTTTACATTTTAATTAGCATTCTTTGAAGAAACTTCGAAATTAGAAAATATATTTGTTACTTCCTTGCATACAAAGTATTTTAAATCGTCCAAAGATTCGAATTCTAGATTTGGGCCATTCTTTATCGTTTGGGGTGGGCTTGAATGCAAGAAATGCATTTTTGGAATTATATTGTTATATAGCTCCACTCATTTGTCTATGAACACGATAGATCAAAAACGCTTTGAGCAAGATGAATGAAATTTGGTATATGGTCTCTACACCAAATTTCTTTCAAATGTTAAATGATGATCTACTTTGTGGAAGTGTATCTTTCGAGATGTACATCTGTACATTGTATTGTACGTCTGTATTGATATTGAAGTTCAAACTGAATTCCTGAATGAAATCACAATTATATTCAATTCCATAATATGAGGGCGGGAACTAAAAAAAGATGGTTTTTAACTAAGTGAACAGTGCTTTTATAAACTTAGCCAGAGTTCACTTCTACGTAGATTTCTATACAAACAGACGGTTTCTGAAGAATCAATTAGATAATGAGACTTGTGATAAATGAAGCCTTAGTCGAAAGATGACTTTAAACTTTATGATTTTTCCGTGCCAATATTCATTAGATATGCACGCGTTACAAAATCGTGTTGAAAGTTGACGATGAGATTCTACGTTGTTTAATATATCAAAAAGTGAAATTTTTTTGAAAGATTCCAAAATTTATTATTTTCTCAAAACATAAAAAAAATACATGATGGCATTTTCAATACTTGATGAGTAGTGTAAAGTATTTTTTAATTGTGTTTTTCATCAATTATAAGAAGAATAAAAAAATAACTTGTTTGAATGGTTTTCACAAAACGTTCACTCATATTCTCTAATAAAGGTATTGTCCCCCATCCCTCGCAAAAAATTATTAGCCTTGGGTATGGCAGAGAACATCTTGCATAGAATTAATGCAAAATAGTTACGGAATATTAATCTTTGGAGCGAATTAAGTATTTTTATTGAATCTGTCATGTGACACTTGCCGATTTTTTAGCGATTAATCCCTGACATATGATTAATAATATCCAAAAATTGAATTGTTTTAGATGTGTTTTGGCCAACCGTTTAAAACAAAAATTTGACACAGAACTAACTACACATGTAGTCACAGAATCATGCACTAAATTTTATGTATTTAAGTCATTGCATTTTTCAGTGTTCACGTTTATATGCTTCTGAAACACGAACCGTGTTTATATGCTTCTGAAACAGACTTGTTTTTGAATTTGGCATAATTAGTATAGTACACACACGATTAGTATAGTACATGATAGTTTATTTGACATGATTAGTATAGTGCACACACATTATTGACAAAATCGATTTGAAATTCGTGTACCGAATTTCATCCCTCAAGCCTTCTGCATTTTGAAGTTACCGTGTTAATTTATAATTGAACAGCCAGACAGAATCTGCTGAATCAGTTTCATTCAAAATTTGACAGAAATCAACCAATTTGATGTAAAGACCATATACCAAATTTCTTCCGGTTTTTCTAAAAGAGTTTTTGAGTTTTCTTTGTCAGAGACAAACGAAAAGATATAATATTCTTGAAATACTTGTTTCAAATTAGAAAGCAGCATATTTTACAATTATCTGTCGATAGTATCATAGCGATCAGAATATTTTTTTAATGTAGATGTGTGCCAGGAAACCAGGCCTGCATTTTCTTCTATTCTGATCCCAGGGTAGAAGAAAATAAGGAATGAATATTTTTTTTTTGATTTCTGTCATTTTTTTAAAACAACTTAACACATATGGATTTAACCTAATATCAATATGAATTCAAACTTTCTTGAAGTTGCCATTATATCAATTTTGTTGAACAAAATAAATGTGACGATAAATTGGAATTGCAATACATCTTGTAATGTGGTATAAATCTTTGGATAGTAACGTTAATTTATGTTATTTTTATCATTAATAAAATTGTAATCATTACATAAATTTCGATTAATTCAAATTTTCTTAATGAAATTTCGATCCTAATGTCATTTTAAAAATAAAATATGTAATTTTTTAGGATTTAGATCTACTAAATCAGATCTATTCAGATCTATTTTTTGCCTACTGTTTATTCGTTAGAAAATAAGGAATGCGTTACTTAAAATGACTATAACTTTCACCCGTTCAAATAAAAGTGGTTGTTTTAAGGTCTAAATAGTTTTCTATGGTTTCAAAAAAGCCATTATAGTAGTATTCCAAATATATGTTAATAAGACCATATATTTGGAAACATATGGTAATAATTTCATTATTATTCCCAGACAATTTATTTCCACTCTGAAATAAACATTTTACTAAATTATTTTCTCAATAAAAATTACTAGAAAAGTTTATAACTAAATAGTTTAATTAATGAATATTTCAGAAGCCTTAATTAGTTCTGTTATTTCAATAACTATTATTTTTTAATTAAGAGTTAACACATGAAAAATTGGAATAACATTAAAAAATTTAATTAAAGTTTCTAATTTATGATAAAATTTAAATTAGCTTGAATTACTTCTGGTAGAAGAATTCCAGTGATATGACAAGAGGATTGGAGCATAAGTTTTAATGTATTTTATTTTGTAACATACTATTCTTCAACACTTACATTTATTTTCCTGGCAAAACATTTATATTTATTTCCAGAAGCTTCATGCAGTTATCCTTTCATTTTTTTTTCTAAGAAAATGTTTAAATTAAAACATTTGAATATTTTTTATATATTTATATTTCTTGATAATTATTTTTATTTCTTATTGGTTTTCAGTGATTTTTTTTACTTCCTTTTATCATTTATATGTTTATATCCTCTCTCACAAAACATTTCATGTTCCTTTTATTTTACTTTACATGCGTTGGTGTTATTGCCAACAGTTTTGTTCATTCTAAAAGAACTCACCGCAAAAAGCTGCAGATAGATGTCTCTTATTAATTTTTTTATTGAAATTAAACTATATATTTTTCAGAAAGGTTCGTCTTTTAGCTCAAGTCGATTACTTAGCAAACTGTTCTCATATGTATTTTTTAAAATTTCTAACAACACTATACTCAAGTTTGGTATGGTTTCTTGAAGAAAACATTTTCGACTCTGGATTCTGTGTGTATAAATAATTCTTTAAATAAATATTTCATTTGGAAGAAAACACGTTATGTAATCTATACTTATAATAAAGCTCAATGTGTGTGTGTGTGTGTGTTGGCGCTCTACAGGCTAGGTCATTTGACTACAGCTATCAAATTTGGTACATGTATACCTTAGAGGTCGGGAATGTGCACCTGGGGTCCCATTTTTGAAATTTTAATTAGAATTTTAATTATTAATTAAAAACTAACTTTCCCGCCAAAAAAATCTTCCATTTTCCCCACCGCCAAATGAGTAAGACTTCTATTTTTTTTTTCTCCCAACAGAAATGAGGCTAGGGTTAACATTTTTCGGCGGATTATTTCAAACGATTCTGTTTATTTTCTTAATGTTTTATGCATTTAAAATTAAACATTGTTAATTAATCCATATTTCAGATTCATTCTGAAGTACTTTTGAATTAAAATAACACAGAATAAAGGAAATTAAAAATGTATAATCTGCATAGCGTTACCCCAACTGGCGTAGAAAAATTCACGCATTTGCGTTACCTAACTGGCGAAGAAAATTCACGCATGCGCATTGTTCTGATTGTTGTCATGACAACCACTTTCAACGGATGATTTAAATTATTTTTAGGTTAGTTGCATGCTTTTTTAAGTAAATTGTATTTATGTTAGTTATATATTTTTTGTATATGCTTATAGTTTTAAGTACATCGTTTTTTAAGTAGATTTTTTAACCTGTTTTCAATTATTTAAATTATTTTTAGGTTAGTTGCATGCTTTTGTAATTAAATTGTATTTATGTTAGTTATATATTTTTTTGTATATGCTTATAGTTTTAAGTACATCGTTTTTAAAGTAGTTTTTTAAACCTGTTTTCGACCGATTATTTTAAACGATTCATTTTATTTTCTTAAAGTTTGAGGCATTTAAAATTAAACATTGTTAATGAATCGACCTGTTCATGATGAATCTGAGAAAATTTTGTTGACAAATTCTTGCGATATTACATAACTTAAGAAATATACTCTTTAGTGCCCATAAAGTTTAAACGCTCAGTGACTCTATTATCAGTAATCATATTATTAAAAAAAATGCTTTGTTTCAGTAAAAAATATTATATTAATTGCAGTTTAGTCATTTCCATTTTAATTTTAAGCATAAATTCTACCGGAACTAACAGAAAATTAGAGAGATACATATTATGTTATGGCTGAAGGACTTTATATTATTATGAGTGAATTACATGACTATCAAAATTTGAAGCTTTAAAATATTTGATGAAGAAGCTATTAAAGTAGGAATTACATAAAATATTTAATTATTAAAATTTTAACGAGCATTAAGATTTCCGAACCGGCTGGTCGCCAAAGGCGGCTAGTTAATAATATAAACGTGTGTTTTAAACATGCAGAATTGAAAAAAAATATTAAATTAACTCTTTTCGCATTTGAATGCGAATCCTATCTTTGTATTAAATATTCTAATTTCTAATATTTTCAGTGTTACTGTTGCCTATTTATTTTTATATAGGTGTTATCTACTTCCAATGCTTCTTCTGTAGTTTACACATTTTTTTTATTTCATTCTAATTTTCTTTTTATTTTGTCTTATATTGCAGTGCATTCTTTGATTCTTTTAAGAATGATGCATTAGAAAATATAATTTAACAATGAAATCTCATTTGGTGTCCTCTCATCCATATAGGAATGAGAAGTTATCTGTAACAAGAAACGTTCTTGTTTTCCTTTTCGGCCCAATAATGGTTATGTCGCTCCTGGGCCCATCGCCGATATGGGTCTACTTAAGTATGAAAGGTAGATATATGAGACACTCGTTATGGTGGCTACTGTTCGACCCAATCTTATTTTCGTTGTGTTTACATTATGCAGTTTACTGCACCGGTTGTGGCATAATGGAGTTAATTATATGTTTATCAACGGAAGCGAGTGCATTTTGGAAATCTTTAATGTCTTTTGGAAAACAGAAGAAGTATTTGCTATAATTTAAAATTCTTATACCAAACATGACATATATATTATATAGGAAGGGATATTAGCAGTAAACTTGTTTCAGGGGTGGTGATTAATTGAAGTATTTAGTTGGGTTCGATTCTAAGAGATAGCGGCGCCAATCATGTCAGGGCACCTGGAAAGCTATAAAGAATAATCACTTCGAATTCTTTTTTCTTCCGGCGGCAATGGACTAGTAAGGTCGGACTCGGTTTACGTGCTCACTTTACGAAGTCTTTTTAGGTTTATCCATGCTTTGCCGTCCCCATCTTAGGTGAACCCTGCTCCTAATTAAATCTTATCCCCTTTCTGAAACGTTTATTTATTTATATGTAGTCTTAATAAATTAATTATTTGCTTATTTCTGATATTATGATTCCTTTTTCTAAATTTCCCCCTCTTTTCAGGGAATCAACGAATCAATTCAAGAGGGCTTGCATCTCTTCTACACACGACTGGATTATTCAGAAACAAAAGTGTACGTCTGGATATACGTCTAACCTCACCCTCGGTTTCTCTTCGGCAAAACGAAGTAACTGCAGATCTGGTGTGAAAACAAAATCCGTCACCATCATAAAAGAACTCTATTAGACAGTCGTCATCGCAGAGATATTATTTTCCGAAACAGGCCAGACAAACTTCCTTTCTTTCAAAACCATCTTTTATATTTGAATTAAATAAAATTGTGTTGATTTATATATATAAAAAATTATCTGATTATTTTGAAATTTCATAAAGTTAGTATTTTACGAAGAATTAATTTTTGCATTTCAATTAATCAATAATTTGTATTTTATATCCTAATATTTTGAATATGAAAATTGTGCAATATTTTCTCATTCATTGATGTAATAAGGGGTTGATGGTTGTTGAATTGGCATGTCCGCTACACCCATCGTTGCTCCAGTATAGGGGCACTCATCGGTTTAAAAAGGTGTTGATGGTTGTTGAATTCACATGTCCTCTACTCTCTTCATTGCTCCAAAAGAGCAGCACGAGTAGCACTCAACGATTTTTAAGAGGTTGATGTTTGTTGAATTGGCATGCCAGCTACACTCGTCGTTGTTCAAATAGAGTAAGCTTTCATTGATTTAAAAAGGTGTTGATGGTTGTTGAATAGACTTGTCCGCGTTACTCTTGTCGTTGCTCCAATAGAACAGCATTAGTAGCACTCATCTATTTATAAGAGGTTGATGTTGAATTGACATGTACGCTACTCTTGTCGTTGCTAAAATACACTAGCACTCATCGATTTAATAAGTGGATGATGGATGTAGAATTGTCATGCCCACTAATATCGTCGTTGCTCCGATATAGTAGTACCAGTTGCATTCTTCGATTTATAAGAGGTTGATGATTGTTGAATTGAAAAGTAGTCTGCTCGTCTTTGCTCCAAATGAGTAGCACTCACCGATTTAATGAAAGGTTGGTGGTTCTTGAATTAACACGTACGCTAGTCTCGTCGTTGCTTCAATAGAATAAGCGTTCATCGATTTAAAAAGGTGTTGATGCTTGTTGAATTGATTTGTCAGCTACTCGTCGTTGCTACAATAGAGTAAGCGCTCTTTGACATGAACAGCAATCTCGTCGTTCTTGCAAGAGGTTGACATGCCTCATTGACATGCCCGCCACACGCTCATTGACATGCCCGCCACCCTCGTCGTTGTTCCAGTAGGGTAGGCGCTCGCTGACATGCCCGCCACCCTCATCGTTCTTGCAAGAGGTTGACATGCCTCATTGACATGCCCGCCACACGCTCATTGACATGCCCGCCACTCTCGTCGTTGTTCAAATAGTGTAGGCGCTCAATGGCATGTCCGCCACCCGTCTTTCTCGTCGTTGTTAAAATAGGGTAGGCACTGACTGAAATGCCCGCCACTCACTGACATGCCCGCCACCCTCGTCGTTGTTCCAGTAGGGTAGGCGCTCGCTGACATGCCCGCCACCCTCGTCGTTGTTCCAATAGGGTAGGCGCTCAATGACATGACCGCCACCCTCGTCGTTGTTCCAATAGGGTAGGCGCTTAATGACATGCCGGCCACCCTCGCCGTTGTTCCAATAGGGTAGGTGCTCAATGACATGCCCGCCACCCTCGCCGTTGTTCCAATAGGGTAAGCGATCAATGACATGGCGGCCACCCTCGCCGTTGTTCCAATAGGGTAGTCGCTCAATGACATGCCAGCCACCCTCGCCGTTGTTCCAATAGGGTAGGCGCTCAATGACATGCCGGCCACCCTCGCCGTTGTTCCAATAGGGTAGGCGCTCAATGACATGCCCGCCACCCTCGTCGTTGTTCCAATAGGGTAGACGCTCTCTGACATGCCCGCCACCCTCGTCGTTTTTCCAATAGGGTAGGCGCTCTCTGACATGTCCGCCACCCTCGTCGTTGTTCTAATAGGGTAGGCGCTCGCTGACGTGTCCGCCACCCTCGTCGTTGTTCTAATAGGGTAGGCGCTCGCTGACGTGCCCGCCACCCTCGTCGTTGTTCCAATAGGGTAGGCGCTCCCTGACGTGCCCACCACCCTCGACGTTGTTCCAATAGGGTAGGCGCTCTCTGACATGCCCGCCACCCTCGACGTTGTTCCAATAGGGTAGGCGCTCAATGGCATGACCGCCACCCTCGCCGTTATTCCAATAGGGTAGGCGCTCAATGGCATGCCCGCCACCCTCGCCGTTGTTCCAATAGGGTAGGCGCTCTCTGACATGCCCGCCACCCTCGTCGTTGTTCCAATAGGGTAGGCGCTCTCTGACATGTCCGCCACCCTCGTCGTTGTTCTAATAGGGTAGGCGCTCGCTGACGTGCCCGCCACCCTCGTCGTTGTTCCAATAGGGTAGGCGCTCCCTGACGTGCCCACCACCCTCGCCTTTGTTCCAATAGGGTAGGCGCTCAATGACATGACCGCCACCCTCGCCGTTGTTCCAATAGGGTAGGCGCTCAATGGCATGCCCGCCACCCTCGCCGTTGTTCCAATAGGGTAGGCGCTCAATGACATGCCCGCCACCCTCGTCGTTGTTCCAATAGGGTAGGCGCTCTCTGACATGCCCGCCACCCTCGTCGTTGTTCCAATAGGGTAGGCGCTCTCTGACATGTCCGCCACCCTCGTCGTTGTTCTAATAGGGTAGGCGCTCGCTGACGTGCCCGCCACCCTCGTCGTTGTTCCAATAGGGTAGGCGCTCCCTGACGTGCCCACCACCCTCGTCGTTGTTCCAATAGGGTAGGTGCTCTCTGACATGCCCGCCACCCTCGCCTTTGTTCCAATAGGGTAGGCGCTCAATGACATGACCGCCACCCTCGCCGTTGTTCCAATAGGGTAGGCGCTCAATGACATGTCCGCCACCCTCGCCGTTGTTCCAATAGGTAGGCGCTCAATCACATGCCCGCCACCCTCGCCGTTGTTCCAATAGGGTAAGCGATCAATGGCATGCCGGCCACCCTCGCCGTTGTTCCAATAGGGTAGGCGCTCAATGGCATGCCCGCCACCCTCGCCGTTGTTCCAATAGGGTAGGCGCTCAATGACATGCCAGCCACCCTCGCCGTTGTTCCAGGAGAGCAAGCGCTGACTGACTTGCCCTCTACTCTCGTCGTTGTTTAATTGAGTTGTACGAGTAGCATTCATGGATTTATAAGAGGTTGATGGTTGTTGTATTGAAACGTAATTTAATCTCGTCATTGCTCAAAGTGAGTAGCACTCGTCGATTTAAAAAGTTGATGGTTGTTGAATAGACTTGTTCGCTACTCTCATCTTTGCTCCCTTAGAGTAGCACGAGTTGCAATCAGATTTATAAGAGGTAGATGTCTGCTGAATTGACATGTCCGCTACTCTCGATGTTGCTTCAATAGACTAGCACTCATCGATTTAATAAGTGGTTGATGATTGTTAAATTGACGTGTCCGTCACTCTTGTTAATCCAATTGAGTAGCACTCATCTGTATATATGAGGTTGATTATTGTTGAATTTACATGTCCGCTACTCTCTTTGTTACTTCAATAGAGTAGCACGAGCAGCAGTCATCGATTTATAAGAGGTTGATTGGTTGTTAAATTGGCACGACCGTTACTCGTCGTTTTTCCTGTAAATTTAGCGCTCATCAATTTAATGGGATATTGATGGTTGTTGAATTTGCGTATCCGTTACTCGTCGTTGTTCCAATAGAGTTAGTACTCAACGCTTTAATGAGAGTTTGGTGTTTGTTGAATCGGTATATCCGCTACTCTAGTCATTGTTCCATTATAGAAAGCGTTCATCCCTCTAATGAGATTGGTTGTTGTTGAATTGGCATTTCCGCTATTCTCGTCGCTGTTCCAGTAGAGGAAGTGGTCATCACTCTAATGAGAATGATTGGTGGTTGGTGAATTGATATTTCCGCTACTCTCCAGGTGGTTCCAGTAATCTTTCGTCACTTTAATGAGGGATAGATGGTTATTGAATTGGCGTGTGCACTACTCTTGCTGTTGTTCCAATAGAGTAAGCGCTCATCTATTTAATGAGATATAGATGGTTATTGATTTGGCGTGTCCGCTACTCTCGCCGTTGTTCCAATAGAGTAAGCGTTCATCGATCTGAGAGATTGATGATTGTTGAGTTGGCATGTTCGCTACTCTCATCGTTGTTCCAACTGAGTAAGCACTCATTGATCTAATGAAAGATTGATGGTTGTTGAGTTGGCATGTCCGCTACTCTCGTCGTTGTTCCAATAGAGTAAGCGCTCATCGATCTAATGAGATTGATACTTGTTAAATTGGCATGTCCGCTACTCTCGTCGTTGTTCCAATAGAGTAAGCGCTCATCGATATAATCAGAGATTGATGGTTGTTGAGTTGGCATGTACGCTACTCTCGTCGTTGTTCCAACAGAGTAAGCGCCCATCGATCTAATGAGAGATTGATGCTTATTGAGTTGGCATGTTCGCTACTCTCGTCGTTGTTCCAATAGAGTAAGCGCTCATCGATCTAATGAGAGATTGATGGTTGTTAAATTGGCATGTACGCTACTCTCGTCGTTGTTCCAACAGAGTAAATGCTCATCGATCTAATGAGAAATTAATGGTTGTTGAGTTGGCAGGTCCGCTACACTCGCCGTTGTTCCAATAGAGTAAGCGCTCATCGATATAATCAGAGATTGATGTTTGTTGAGTTGGCATGTCCACTACTCTCGTCGTTCCAACAGAGTAAACCTCATAGATCTGAGAGATTGATGATTGTTGAGTTGGCATGTCCGCTACTCTCGCCGTTGTTCCAATAGAGTAAGCGCTCATCGATATAATCAGGGATTGATGGTTGTTGAGTTGGCATGTCCACTTCTCTAGTCGTTGTTCCAACAGAGTAAACCTCATCGATCTGAGAGATTGATGATTGTTGAGTTGGCATGTCCGCTACTCTCGTCGTTGTTCCAATAGAGTAAGCGCTCATCGATATAATCAGAGATTGATGGTTGTTGAGTTGGCATGTCCACTTCTCTCGTCGTTGTTCCAACAGAGTAAACCTCATGGATCTGAGAGATTGATGATTGTTGAGTTGGCATGTCCGCTACTCTCGCCGTTGTTCCAACAGAGTAAACCTCATAGATCTGAGAGATTGATGATTGTTGAGTTGGCATGTCCGCTACTCTCGCCGTTGTTCCAATAGAGTAAGCGTTCATCGATCTGAGAGATTGATGATTGTTGAGATGGCATGTCTGCTACTCTCGTCGTTGTTCCAATAGAGTAAGCGCCCATCGATCTAATCAGAGATTGGTGGTTGTTGACCTGGCATGTCTGCTACTCTCGTCGTTGTTCCAACAGAGTAAGTGCTCATCGATCTAATGAGAGATTGATGGTTGTTGAGTTGGCATGTACGCTACTCTTGCCGTTGTTCTAATAGAGTAAGCGCTAATCGATCTAATAAGTGGTTTGGGTCATACACACGCAAGCGTACGAAGCGGGACTTTGATGAAAAAGTAGGTTTAGAAATGCTAATGTAAGTGCCTGAAGTCGTCTCGAAGTATGGCTTAAAAATGAAGTTCAAGAAATGTCAATTCCTAAAAATCAAAGTAGAATTTTTAGTAGAATCGTTGAAAACGGAACAATACGCCCGTCAGTGGTTCCTCGTGTTGGTTATTCTATTGTGCCTTTTCTCGTCCCTCTGAATCTGCGTTCGCATTGCTCCTGAATATATATATATATATATATATATATATATATATATATATATATATATATATATATATATATATATATATATATATATATATATATTATTTTGCCTATATTTAATTTTGTATACGTATTCTTTTCTGTGTCTCTCTGTTTGTTTTTAATATTTTTCAGGATCGCTATGGATATGAACACCGATGATGCCTGTCTGAAAATTAGAACAAAGAATGGTTTAAGGACGTGTTATGTGTTTGAAACTAGACAAGTTTTATTTGGAATTCCTCCAGAAGAGAACAGATATGATTTCTCAAGCAATTTGTATATTTGCATGATATGTATATGCGAGGTAACTTTTATTTTTGCTTTTTTCATAGCCAGTACATACTGTTCACAATATGGATTAATATCGTAACTCGTATAACTGTATTTTAAAATTTGGTGAAATGGGATTTGTGTTGATTATAAATTTTTTATGTAATATTTTGCAGATACAGAAAATGGTTCTCAGCCTTAAAATGGAACATTCCACCAGAAAAATTAGAGTACATCTTAAGGAATTTCAGAATTCGTAAAAAACATTTCTCCTATTTTTCTTTTACTAGCACGCTGAAGAACTGTTTAAATAAATTTGAATTTCTAAATGTTACAGAAGGAATATCTACAGCAGGAGTTGATTTTTCTTCATTGTCTTCTCCCGAATCTGTAAATTCTAAAACATCAACACATGATGACTCTCTGCCTCTACCTGCATCCAACTGCTCATCTGTTGAAGACAATAAACATCTCATATGTACTCCAGCAGTATGAACCCATGCCACAAATAATCGTCTGAAGACAACTCCCAAAGCAAAGAAAATAAACACTTTACTTTAAAGTGTTTTCAAATTAAAGAAACATCTATATGAAAATTTTACTTCTTTTCGCCTTTTGGGACAGCTACAAGTAAAATTGTCAGATAAGCCATATTTGTTTGAATTTATTCTATAACAACTGCATATGCAAGGGAGGTCAAACAAAGGTCGACCACAGAAAAGTCATTTGCACTCAATGTTTATTTACACGGGCCAAGTGCATATCGAATGCTACAAAAACACTTTGCTTTTCCAAGAAAAGCAATCTTACACAGGTAAGTTGTTAATATTTTCCAAATGTATATTAATTAGTTTGTTTAATACAGTATTCTGAGTTTGTATCATTCATAGAAAAGGAAAATTTTTACACCTTTTAATAACCATCCCAAAGTGGTCATGTTAAGCAGAGTCGACAGTAATGAAAAATATATGCCTGCGATAAACAAAAATATTAATCCTGATTATTTCATTATTTATTATTAATTTTTTTACTATTTCAGATATGCTTATAATGTTTCTAAAACTCCAAGATTTTGTCCAAATTTGATCAAATGATAAAAAACGCAATCATCTCGGATGAATGATTCGTAAAATTATGTGTTCTTTCACTTGATGTAATGTCGATAAAACCAGGATTAACATATACTACAGACTTAGATTGCGTCGATGGGTTCACCAGTTCAGACAGGAAAACGATGATAAACTACCTTTTGCAACTGAGGCACTTTTATTCATGGCACGAGTCAAAAATTGGAAACAGGTTATTATGAAATCTTTTTATAAATTTTTAGTATATATGCAAGTATAAATATATACATAGGAATATATACAAAATATATTAAAATTTTCAAATCATGCATATATTACCGTTCTTTTGATAATTTTTTACTCTTAAACCTGTATCTTAAGCAAAAAATTAAATTTTTGTTAATTTCAGGTATTATGTTATTATTTCACCTCCCCTACAATTTCAATTTAAAGAGTTTGGTAATAGAAGCAAGCGGCATTTTACATTCTTGTCAGGTAGAGGTTGTTTCTATTGTATGAGTCCAAGATTAGCAGAGTTTTATGATTTTTAATAATTGTATTTTACTGAACCATTGCACAGATTTTAATGAAGTATTACACAAATTTTAATGAACCATTACACTACTGTACAGTCTTATTCTAAATTGAAACTAATTTAATTCATTTCTTTAACTACTTTATAAATATTTTATTACACATTTTGTTTGTTTTTTCTTCCCTGCTTTATAATATGTGTATTCATGTTAAATTTCCAGGTCCAAGAAACAAAGGGCTTTTTAAAAACTTGAATGTGACAGCTGAAAATCCTAGCTTTATACGCAAAAATAAGAAAATTTATGCAATGTGTGATCCAACTCACCTTCTAAAATATGTAAGAAATAACCTGATGAATCACGATACTTCTTATAAAGACACGTCTATTGGAAATGATTCTGAAAACGTTATATCTCGTATAGCCTTTACAAATTGGAAACATATTGTTGAACTCTATCAGATAAATTCAAAAGAAGCAAGAACAAATCATTTTTTTTAAAACACCTTTTATTAATTCACCTAAAAAACAAAGTTTTTTCTCTTGCAGCTTTCATTGGGTCTTTAATTTTTACAATTTTAACAATTTATAATATTTACACAAACCAAAACTTAAAAGTTGAGTGTAATCATCAGTATTAACTGTTAAAACTTTTTATAATAAACATTATATTTTGTATTAAAACATTGATACCTATATTTAATATTTTCTTATATATTGATTGTAATTTCTTTGTTTTAGGAATTCAGTGTTTGCAGAAAGTTGACAAGGAATCAAATTGTAGTATCAGGGCATATGAAAATGAATGTGAAACTTGCAGCTCAGGTAAAACTCATTTTTTCCTCATTGAATACTTTTTTCTATTTACTGTAATTTTATAATTTCAGTTTTTAACTGAAGTATTCAAGCATATACTGATGAACCGTTTCATTTTTATTGTTTATTCTTTTAGGTACTAAGTCATGCGGTTGCGTTAAGTCTATATGTCACCGTCCAGAAAATTGAAAGTAATGCAATTGATACAGCACGTTTCATAAAGAAAATGGATGTACTGTTTCACACTTTAAATTCTAGGACTTTGAAATATTCACAAAAGGAACTATGTGAAGTCACAAAAGATAAATGCCACATAAAGATTTGGAAAGAAACTAAATCCTGGATTAAAACATGGGAAATACCCTCAAGTAAAGGAAAAAAAATGTTGCTTCGTGTAAAAACAGTTAGATTTTAACGATAAATGCATTCCTAGGAATTTCTGAAGATTTATTAAAAAATAATAAATGCATGCTAACTAATCGATTTAGCCAGGCATGGCAGAAAATACATTTGTATTCCATAAAACGCAGAGGAAGATTTATGGAGAAACCAAGTATATGCGAATTTAGGCATACTATTCAAAAAGTTATTATAACAAACTTTCTCAGACACTCGAGTGGAAAAAAATTGCCAAGATGATGATGCAAATTCGCTAATAGATTTCAGTACATTTAATAAAAAAGAGTTATTTGAAGTTATTAATTCTGAAGAATGTTCAAAAGAAAGTGTTCCAGAAGATGTGGATACTTTAAGCTTAACAACCATAAATAGTGTTGAAGAAAATTTGTTATGTTATGCTTCTGGTTATTTTGTTATAAAATATTTGTCATCTGATCAATGTTTGACATGTCAAAAATTATAAGCAGTTAAAGATAAAAATCTTAGATAATTACACATTTTTTTTAACATTTGAAATAATATGATTATGTTAAATTTGGCCAGTAAATGATGTATTTCAATATTTTGTAAAATTACATGAATGTTTTATGATGAACTTCCTCTTATTTTATGAAAAAGAATGTATAAGTAAAAAATTTGCTGCTGTTTTGTACAAAATAAATATGGGATTTTTTGATAATCATGAAGTTCACTAAGAGAAAGTGCAAGTATTTTTTTAATTTCTTTTTTTGTTAGGATGATGATATAACATAAAGTAAAAAAGATGAACAATTATGTAAAATCCAATTTTAATTATAAAAAAAGGGCGAAATATTTGTGACTTGTTTTTTAGAATGTTCCTTATTTATAATATTTTATTATGTGTGTTCAATAAATTTGTTTTATAGTATTTTAAATCTGACATTTATTATAACCTTTTGGTGCAAAAGCTAAATAACATTTTTTCCCCTATGGCTAAAAAAATGATAATTAACTGTTCAACTGAATTTTCTTTACCATAATTATATTCCATACATTTTTATTCCTTTAAAAATGCATGAGAAATGAGAAAAAATGAATTTAGTACTTCAATATATTTTGAACATGTTGTACAAAGTTAAACTAATCTCCCTAAAAAATAATTTCCTGGAGTTAATTTGTTAAAAATGATATTTGAACGAAATGTTTTTTGAGGGAAGAATAAAAAGGAATTAATTTGAAGAATACTTAAAAACTTTATGATCGTATTGTAAAATATTCATACTCTATGAAAGACTAATTTATTTTCTGTTCATATATAAAAATGAATATGATTTTATTTGAAATAGACTTAATAGTTTTTAATTTCCACATGGTTCAAATTATTAGTTCTTTACAAAAAGTGAAGCTAGAAACAGTGAGAAAAGGATGCTGGATTGGAATTTTTTTGATAATAGTCATGGGATGGATTATTCACACGATGAATGAGGATCAAAACTAGCTAAGATTTCTGTCCCCCCGATATCTAAAAATAAAGAACAAAATTTACTCCAGTCTGTTGAAAAAAGCTGAAAATCTCTTTACATTGATGGCTAAATAGTAATTTTATATTAAGAATGCATAAAAAACTTCTGCTCTTATATTTCATAATTGTCGAAACATGATGAAAATTAAAAAAAAAAAAAAGTAACGATAGTAATTGCAAAACCTTTTTATATCGTTGTCATGGTGACAGGCATCCTCTTCTGCCGTGATAACATAGTCCGGTTAGTTCAATTGCAGGAATTTGGCAGTGCTATTGTCAATAGTAAGCGCATTTTTAAAAAAAGTTGCCATTAGCGTCTATGAGAGTGAGATCTCTGGTTCTTCTTCTCTGTGGTTTTAAATTTAATATGTTGAACTAGTTCTCTTCTAGCCTCTTCGTCCAGAATTCTGGCTATCCCTTCAACTAAACTAATAATGCGTAATATAATTGATATTTCAATTCTTCATTTGTTAATTGATAAGAGTTTGATAGCCCTTAGTGCCCTCATTCCAGAAATGACAACCTGATTTCGTGTCAATTTGGAAATAACATACATGGAACATCCGTGCCCCGAAGGCATCAAATTGACACCGACTTGCTAGCACCCGCTATCTTTTCCTTCACCATCCAATTTCTTATTCTTTAATGTAATTTATGAAGCAACCTTCGTATCAGAATACGTGATTGCATTAAATTTATAATAATAATATTATTAATGAAGTAATAAACTTAGCATGTATAATTAAGGGGGGGAAATATAAAGCAGTTAACTTATAACGTTAAAAACATGATAAATAAATAACTTATAAAATACTATGAAACTAATATGCTTGTGTCAAAATAAGTTTACAATGATAAATATTATATAAATTTTTTTCAGAACCTTGGTAGTTTAGTTAGGAGAGGACAGACTAGCAAAAATGATCAGGTAATAAATATATGGAACTGAATGTTCAGAGAATTTTCTGATTCCTTCCCAAAAACAATGCTGCAGTTATTTTACGAATACAACTACTGTTATAATTTTTATTCACTTTGAAAAGGCAAATAATATAGTATAGGATAGATAAAAAAAAAAATTCGTCCGAATTCATAGATGATGGTATAGGTCAAAGATATGTGTAGAAATAGGAAAAGTGAAAATTTTTATTTCTCCAAAACTCCCTTATTTTTCAATTCCTACTATTAGTTCACACTCTTCCTATATATATTTATATATCTTGTTCAAATTTTCAATCGTTAATAAAATACTTTTTATTCATCCACTCAAGTTCAAATACATTTTTTTAAAACTTGTAGTGGATGACACTTGATGTTATACAGTTTTTTCAAACATTAATTCATTAATTAAATTTAATTAATTTTTAATATTTTAAATAGAATTTTAGCAGTTTGTAATGAAAATTGAAATTAACAGGCAGTTTCTCAATCGGTAAAATGCAAGGATTTCAGTATTTTTCTTGTGAAGGTGATGAATGCGAGTTCAATTCTTGCGAAAATCAATAAAACTATAATTATAGGACTAATTAGATAAAATTTAATTAGAGGACTCTAAAAACTTCAATATTGTAATGAAAAGTTGAAAAAAGTAAAGTATTAATAGAATTACCTATTTATTATGTTTGCATACTTTCAAATACCTTCCCAAATTTTTTTTCTCATATATCTGCTACTATTTTGAACCAATTTGTTTAAAATTTCATATATCTCATTATCAGGCACCATATGCAGTTAAAAGAAAGTAAAAGTTGCAAGTGGAAATTTAAGGTTACTCAAATATATGTCAGTTGATCCTTTATGCGAATGCAATTAATACTTTTAAAGAAGGCATTTTTCGAAATTTTATGTTATCGTTTCTATGAATTTAACTTTTATACATCACAAACAATAATAAATATCTGGATACTTTGGTGGTGGGCTGCCCAAAAGCGGTGGGAAATACGACCTTGTAATTTTTATCGTATGCATTAAAAGGTTCGAGGTTAATAATTGTCAACTTTCTACTATACATGTGTTTTAAATTTGTTAGTGCCCCAGTCCTGATACTATACGGATTACACCTCTTATGCGAGTTAGATGTGTGGTGACGCTTTATAAGCCAGATAACAGCTACGAGACATGAAAAATTTCTTTTGTCTAGTGGTCTTGTTACTCGGCTACGAACCCAAAGGTTGCGAGTTCGATCCTCGCCTATCGCCAGCAGCAACAGATGCATGTTAAATTACAATGAAAGAACATTGATAAATATAACCGATTGACAGCGCTTCCGAAAATGCACTAAAGATTGTTTTTATTGAAATTTAGAATAAAATATTTTTAGTTTCAAAAAGATTTTGTGACGCATTTGTGTGAATAAATATAGATAAAATTTATTTTTTAAATTATTTATTTCTTGAAAGAGATTGTTTCTATGGAATCTGAGGGGGTTTGTTACTCGGAATTAAAATTTCATATAACTAATTTTATAAGAGTAAAACAAATTATTGCCTTTTGCAAAGATTGAGAAATTTCCGATCACTACAGAAGAGTGACCACCATAATAAATCTCAAAAATAAAGAGTTGACGGGAAGGGGGGGAGGGGATCCAAAAGGGACATCAAGAGAAAAAAAAGTATTTGACGAAATTAACCATTACTTGCCTTATTATTCATATTCTTTGTTAGCCTCAAGTTCCACAGCGAGACAAAGAATTTTTAAAAGGAATCTGTAAAATGATATGATAAAATATGAAAAAAAATATTTATGGAAAAATGTTTCGAAAAAATAAAGCTGAGATTCATAAAATATTGAATTGCATCTAACAAAAATCATTAATCAAAGAAAGTATGATTAATTGAACAACAATTATTTAAATCAAAAATTATGTGCTGCGTTTTTGAAAGGGGTTAAAAGGAATAAAACAATTTCCCTTAACTCCATACAGATATTAAATTTTTAAATTAGTTTGTCGTGTGAATGAAATTTTGCAATCGATTTTGCACAAATCTTCCTACAAGCAAATTACTTGTCATGACACCACATGCCGATAATTAAAATTTTTAATCTATTGAAAATTTGTACCCAGGAAGGCGACTTACTATTGTATTGTCATCCAGCTCTCAGCTGTGTTAAAAGTTTTAGATTTATATCTCACCAGGAAGTTATATTAAATTAATTGCAAAATTTGTACTAGACAGAGATCAAAGCAAGATAATAAAAGCCTGTTAAAAAGAATCAATTTATAAACAAGGTGCTTCAGATATATAAAATATTCGCAAGATCATATATCAAATTTCCTTCATTTAATCATAGCATTTTTGAGTTATTGGATTACACGCATGAGAAAGGGAAGACCGACAGACATTTAAAAATAAGCGGACTTGGTTTCAAGTTTAATACGGATCTACATTAAAGATGTCAAATTTATGTACCAAATTTCATTCATCTAGCTTTTTTCATTTGGTAATTATCGTCTTGATTAGTACTCGAACAGCCAGACAGATTTCCTCTGAATCGATTTCGTTTAAAATTTTACAGAAACCCGCACATTTGGAGAAAAGTCTATGAATTGAATTTCATCCGTCTATTGAACGCATTTTTTAGTTATCGTTTCAGAAACAAATTAGAAAACTAAATCTAGACCATCAATTTTAAAACTCAGACTCTGGGTGGCCTGTATCGTAGAGATTTTAATGAACCTGGGAGTTCGAATTTTTCGACGATGACGATACTTTTTTGCCCATGAGAAAGTACAGATAAAAGAGGAATCTAATAGAAGCTAATATGAACTAAAGAAATTTAGGGCTAAAAACTAAACCAAAATTGGTTATTTGAAGAAACTTTTCCTTATAAAGCAAAGCATATTGAAATTTGTACCTCACTATCATCTAGTTAGTGATTAAAGAGTTTATCCAATATTATATGAGAAGTATATCAATCGTATTAATTTTTCGCAAATATTGGGTAGCTCATTTCTTAGTGTAACTCCCTTAAGAAACCAATATTATTGCAAGATAACCTAATGTAGCCGTTAATGAATATGATCCTGTAAGAAAATTGCTCTTGAAAAGTTTTAAAAACTAAGCCCTGAGCAACCCAGACAAAAAATATGCGATTTATAAGTACATAAAAATTGAATAAACCTTTTTGTGAGATTATAACTGCAAATTATGTCGATAAATGGACATGAAGGAATGGATATAGAGGAAAAAGACTCAAAGATTTTGAACAGATTTTAGTTTCGAACTATCGAAAACAGAATATCCCAGTTGTTGTTTCTGACGGCACTTGCCATGGACAAGACCCGCGATGATCGAAGTCAGCGATTTTAAGCCGAAAGAGAGCGTCTCTTGTTTTTTAGTAGTGCCAACTAGGTCCAAGAATACGACTTTGCTACTCACGCATCACATTCGCTTGCAGCCCCTTTATACAAAGAGGTGGGCACATTCACACATCTCACAGATAGAACTGAAAAAAATAATCATGCCCGAACCGGGACTCGAACCCAGGACGCCCAGATCATGGAGAAGACGCGCTATCCCTATGCCAGAACGCCGACAGCATATAAGTACAATATAGTGTGCGATATCTTTACGATGTTCGATATTTTAAATACCTGCCAATATCGTGAAGATATCGTAATGTTGTTGGGAATTTTGTAAATCTCATGATGGTCGCAATATTTTATGAAAGACTTTTTTGAAATTGAAAGCAAGGAATAATTAGTAAATTAGAAAATTACAAAATGCTAATTGCAATTTCAAAAACTCACCGGAACATTGTGGAGAATACTATAAAATAAATATGAAATCATTTGTTAAAGATTACGAAAAATCAGCATTTATAGTTTGGGCTCAATCAAATGCTTTTAAATCAAATATAAATGCAGTTATAGTGTTAAGCTTAAAAATAAATCAGAAATTGACTGTTTAGCCTTAATTTATGGGTCATAAGTCCTCGAAAATATTTTAATAAGAAAGATGGTCTGAAATATTTTAAATTCCCGAAATTATGTGTTAAATTTTGGAGCAACAGAAAAAAAAATCAAACTAGTTATTAGTGCTAATTAATATTAATAAGAAGTGCATATTCAAGGTATTAAAATAAATACCTTTTAAAATAATTAGTCAATGGTAAATTACGAATATTATATTAAAATGAGGTCACCAAAACATTTTTAATAATTTAACGGCAATTGGATAAGATGATGCTTCATCACAGGAATTCTTTAAAAACGAAGTATTTTGCAGAGCCTGACACAGGCTTGGAACAGGCAAATAAAATGCTTCGTAAAATAATTCATTGTGCTAAACCATAAACATCTCAGACAAAAAACAAATATTATTGAATGGACAATAAAATAAATAAATTTATACAAGAAAATGCGTGGAATATTAAAATTAATGTAGAATTATTACATAAAAGAAAGTGATTTGAAGAAAAAAGTAAATTCCTCTCCGAAAATATTAAAATCTGCTTTTCTTCGGAAACTTGTCACATCTCTGCTTTGATAAATGTTCTGCTGAAATTTTTATATATATATATATATATATATATATATATATATATATATATATATATATATATATATATATATATATATATATATATATATATATATATATATATATATATATATATATATTGAAGCTATTACCTTGAATAAAGTAATTAACAAATCTAAATCAATACTTTCTTAATGAAATACATTGTATGTCTGTTCTGTAGAAATAAACTTTGATAATTTTACTAACCGAAAATCAAACTCAAACCCTGCCTGCATGCAGAAAAAAAATAACACATTTTTCTTTAACACTGACAAAGTGAACATGAACTTAAGTATAAAAAGAAACAGTATAACTTTTAAAGAAAAACGAGTTATAATATTATAAACACTACACATAGAAAGGATATAATAGTACATATTGAAAACGATGAAATGTGGAAAGCAAAACCCACAAACTGAAAAACCCATATAATTTTGGAAGACGGAGACCAATTTTCCAATACTTCAGTTTTGCTGAATAAAATATAAGGTCTGTTCAAAAGTAAAGGTACGAAACGACACTTTATATATAAATGAAGACTTTATTCAAAGTATATATCATAGGCCTTAGCATCACAATCCCATTGATTAAACAAAGCGATTCTTTATTCCTAGAATTCATGTGGCCGTGACGAGACCCAGTCCTTCATAGCGTCCTTGAGTTCGCCAGCCGAGTTGAAGCGCTTCCCTTTCAGATGTTTTTTCATAGGAACAAACATATGAAAATCGCAGGGTGACGTATCCGGGCTGTACAGCAGATGGTCCAGTTGCTCCCTCTTGAACTTGGTCAGTTCCGCATGTGTGACCCTGGAGACGTGGGGACGCGCGTTATCATGGAGCAAAATCATCCAATCACATCTCTAGATGTCTCGCTACGTTCTCCCATAGCTGCATAGGCAAATATGTTAACGGATACGTTGTTACGACGTTTCGTACCTTTTCATTTGAACACCCCTTGTATGTGTTTATAAATGGAATATTCCGACGTCATAGGGTTATAAAAAATAGCAAATTGAAGCATTATCCTGCTGTTTACAGGAAATCAAAAATAACAGTTGAAAGTAAATTCAATATAGTTGTTCAACAAATTAAACGTGAGCTTTTCCCAGAAGCACGAAGGATATCAAGACGGTATGCTAACTTGCCTCGCACTTTTTTTTCTGCATTTCTTGCGTATTTTGTGCGATGCTTTGAAAGGTGTATTAGCTTTATGCAGGAAGCATTATATAAATAAATTATACACTAGACGCAAAAATGGTCATTTTACAGTTGAAAAAAAAATGTTAGAACAACAACTTTTATAAAATGACTGTTTTATATTCTTAAAATGCACCCCCCCCTCCCGTAAAAAACTATATAGAAAGTGCAATAGCATATTGCGTAGAATATTCTATACAGAAGCATGGTAAGATGTGTCTTGAACCTGAAGATAACATTAAATATTTATCATTTCAATTTCCCACAACGAATAAGCGATATCCTTTTTTCTCCTTTCTTCTTTCTCCATTTTTTCCTCTCATAAACGGATTTACTAAGTCTATTCTATTCTGACCTGTAAAATCTCTATCGGCGAAAAATAATTTTAGTTATTTAAAATTGCAATCGTAAATCGTATAGAAAAAATTACCGACACAGGTTGTGATTTCACTTTTAACGAATTCTAAAAAATAATGTGTGCCTGGAAATTGTCATTGAAATCGAATGGAAAAGGTCGAAGAATGAAAATGCACTGGTTCCCAATACCTATTTATGTTATGAAACTGTACTGAAAATTTCATGAAAATCCATTAAATGGTTCAAGTATGTTGCCAGTAAACAGCGATTAATCAATAGTACATCTTCCAGAAGAACAACGTATGCACCCTATTTGAACTGCTTTCAGGAACGAATATGAAAGAATAGGCGAGGACCCATGCGAAAGAATATGCGAGAAAATCTATGGCCCAGTTGGATTTATTTCTCCTTTTATTGTAATCATTAAATGCCCATTACAAGAAATATGAGAATATGGTTTAAGTTGGGATGACGAACTGCCAACTGAATTAAAGAAAGAAAATAGAAAAACTATTGCTCTCAAATTTGTGGTGAAAGCTTATAAGCCAGTTAACAGCTACGCTATCCGAGCAATTGCTTTTGTATTGTGGTCATGTTACTGGGCTGCGAATCACAAGGTCCCAGGTTCAGTCCTCGCCCAATTCAATCTGCTACAAATTTATCCTTTAAAGGACTTGGCATTCGAAAGGAAATATTTCTCCTTTCCTTTGAATCAAGCGAAAGAATTAGAACTGCACATCTCTTCGAATGACAGTCCTAGAGCAAACAGCTGCTTTCGTTATGTAACAACTGATGAATGTATATTCACGAGTTATAACAGCCAAATCGCGTGTAGCACCAGTTAAGAAATTAAAACCTCCCTATATTAGAATTAATGGGATCTGCGATTGCTGCTAGAATTTTGCGATATTTAAAAGAAAATTTTAATTTTCCCATTTCCAAGGTAATTTTGTGGAGGGATTATTTAATCTTTCTCCATTCTATCGAAGGAGCAGCTTCTAAATGGAAACCTTTTGTTTCCAACCGTGTGATGGTAATCCAGTCCAACAACGATTATGCGGATTAACATAACTGTAGTGAGATAGATAACCCTATTGATTACATATCTCGAGGAGCCCTAGGAAGAAGCTTATGAATAGTCCGATTTGAACTCGTGATCCAGATCGGCTTCGTCAGGAGAAAGAAAATTGAACGAAAGGCTCTGATTTCGACAATTTCTCTGGTGAATCATGCGAGAGAAAAATGAATCAAAATGAAATCTTAACTTTTGTGTGTGAAGCTCAAACGAACTCCTCCGCTTTACTTGATATCAAAGAATACAGTTGCTTGAATAAATTGTTTCAAGTTGCAAGTTGGGTGCATCGTTTCATACACAATGCTAGAAATAATATTAAACGATACGATAAAATAAGTGCTGAAGAACTTGATGGTGCCGAAAAATGTTGGATAAAATCAATCCAAAGAGAAGTTTTTGTTGAAGAAATTGCTTATTTAAAGCAAGGAAAAACAGTATTGTAAACTTCCAAGATTTTGAAATTAAATTCCTTTCTTGGTTCTGGTGGGCTGTTGCACGTTAAATCCGTCATGCCAAACGTTCTCCCGCTGGCGTGGTGTGGCGTGGAGAGGGGGGTGGGTGGGTGCTAGCTCAGGTGTCGTCCTCATCATCTGACCGCGGTTCAAAATTACGAGGTACGTCTCAAAATAGTCCTAGTGTTGCTTTACAACGGGACGTTAATATAACTAAGCTAAAATCTTTAGTTGAGTAACTTGAGTATTAGGAATATCAAAACTACTCTTAGGGTTCTATGCTACATTCTTCAAATCTAAGGAACTTATACTAGTTTAACATTACAACATTTTTAGTTTGGTTAGTTGAATAAAATTTCATCTTAATCTGACCATTATTTACAATCACGTAAACGCACTAACTTACATAGAAACGAAATGGAACCGATTTTTTTCTTGCACAGTTTTTGTCGAACTTCAAAGAATGCTTGCACCAAATTTCACTAAAATCTGTCTTACCTTTAGAGAAATGATACCGGAGCAAAACTACATATAGGTATAAGTGCTGATCAAATGAAAACAATGCAGCCTTTATAATTTGATGCATTGTTGTATGAGTGAGGTAAAATGTTTATATGTATAGAGTGACAGGTAAAAATACAACCTTTTTTTACCGAGTAGATTTGCCGGAAGTAATCGTAGGTAATCACGGGATTATGTTCTGACGATCAGAAGGAAGCTAAAGAAGATTAACGTGATACTGCCGGCTTCCTGGCATAGGGATAGCGCGTCTTCCCCGTGATCTGGGCGTCCTGGGTTCGAGTCTCGGTTTGGGCATGGTTGTTCTTCCGTTGTTCTATTTGTGAATGTGCCTTTCTGTAAAAAGGAGTTGTGCAAGTGAATGAGTGAGGCGTGAGTAGCCAAGTCGTACTATTGGCCTTAGTTGGCGCTACTAAAGAACAAGACACGCCTCCTTTCTTCGTAACAGCGGGCTAGTCCTTGGCAAGTGCCATTAGAAACAACAACAGCGTGCTGCTATTCGTTTTTTAATGCTAGAAAGAGTTAGATTTCTAGAATTACACTGGTGGATGAACAAGTTTATGAATAATAGTCATTGTCGTTGATTCATGTGCAAGTGCTTCTGCATCCTCTGGAATTGTCCATGAAAATGGACATCCAATAGCATATTAAACAAATTGGGCATTTTGTGGACAGTATTGAAACGCTTACTATGTAGCCCCGACCTTTCACCATTGAATTTTCACATATTTATTCTGTTAAAAAGGAACTGAAACCTAGCCTAATTTTTGTTCGGACAGCAAATTCATGAACATTGTTCAAAATTAGTTTAAATCTCAACCAAACAACTTCTAGAACAAATTATCCATCAAGTGGTGAACTATTGCGATAAGTGCCAGTGTAATTTTAGTGATTATTTTTTTAAAAATAAACAATGCCATTTTCTTTTCTAAATTCTGACCCATTTTTGTTAGATGTGTAGATATAAACACGACAATTTCTTGTACATAAATAGTAAGAAACCTTGACCTAGAATGTTAACTTATCCTTGCAGGAGTTTCTTTGAAATAGCGAATGTGCATGCTTCATTTCTGCTACATTATATTCATATTTATTTACAAATAACACTAAAATGTTTCCGAATATTCTGCAAATTAAATATCGGTATAGAGAGAATGATTACAATTCTTATTTATTTCTGTTCAAGAAGTCGAGTAAAATCGTTCTATTTAAGTGAAGTAGAAGCATTTGACTTTCATGTAAAATCTTTCCTGACGGAAATGGAATCTTTTAAATGAAACGGGGGTTGTAAAGTTTTTATTATTTTTATTTTCTTACTCATTTCTGGAGAACTTTCTTCGCTCGTTTATTTAATCGTATTAGTGAGTTCAAGTGAGAGAACGAAGAGAAATCTTTTGAATTCCACTGAAGGTCCGTGCTTCTAAGGAAAAGTCAGAGTCGCAGAAAATCGAAAGGAAGTATTTCCCCATATCTTTTATCCGACCAAATGAATAAAAAAATAAGAGGGAGAGAAAGTTAACTCTTTTCGGATCGTGTTCTTAACACAGAAATAGTAACACGTTTTGTTTCGTACAAAAAAATTCTTGAAGAATTTGGAAATTAACTCATATAAAATTTCCAAGTGTTTTTTCATGGCTCTTATCAAATAATATTGTTCAATTTTAAGTGGCCTGTTAAGTTATCAATCAAAAAATTTATTAATATTCTTGAAAATTCAGAAGCCATTCAGCATAATTTAATAACTGTCATTTATAAAGATTTTAACAGAACTTTTCTTGTTTAGAATATATTATAATTGTTAGTACAATTTGATTTATGGTTTTTAGTCAAAAAATTTAGGGAAGAAAATAATATTTAAAAAATATTAATTTAACATTAAACTTTTTCTAGGGTTAGATACAAATAGTTTCAATTAGTATTTGTGATTAGTAGCCATTTGCGGCCAGCTGGTATTTCAGGAATTTTGATAATATTTAATTTAATTGAATCCCTAAGACCCAACTTTCTTTCTCTCTATTACGAATTCCACTCAAAACTATTTTTAATTAGCAGACTGTCATGAAAGTTAAAAACAACTTATTTGAATAATTTTACGCTTATTTTGTTCATTATACATACGATCTTATCTAATGAAAAAAAAAAAAGAAAAGAACTATTTAAAACTTAATTTTTCGGTTCATCTATCTTTCAACTTTAGTGATATTGTAATCTCATTTTTTATATTTATTCACTTTTTTTTATTTCTTATATAGCTATTATACAGAGTCCCTTTTTCTTTTCTTATTACTAATGAAAAAAAAACAAGGTATTAAATATTTGACGAAACAATGAAAATATTTTGAATTTCAAGACAATAGTATTATCAATTGTAGAAAAGCAGACAAAAATATATGAAAAAAATTACCAAAGTTCAAATATTTTTTATGCTATAATATTTATGGAGCATGTTATTGGTTCTTTCACTTATTATTATTTAAATTTTTAATTAAAATTTCAAAAAAAAATTCAAATTTTTTTGAATATTTTTTTTCTTTGAAAGCATATTTATGCTAACTTTGATAAATAATTTTGATAGTGTGTCCTGTAACTTTAATGTAGAGCTATACATGTGTCTCCATAAGTCATTTACGAATTTAAAAAATAGATTAAACATATGGAAACAAATAATTTGTACAATGGATTATGAAGTCGGAAATTCAAGGAGGAGAGATCCTTGAATGATTCTATGTGAGAATCCTTGTTAAGTAATTTAATAAAAAAAATGACACTAAAATAACGAGCCACTACCACCTTGCTGTAATATCAATTTTGACAAATGAATGAATGAATGACAAAGGGATGCTATGGTTGAATCCTAATGGCCATAATCACTCACTGTGCTTACCCTTCCATGGGAGGCACGTGCCATCATCAGAATAGAGGCGATTTGGCCTCACGTTTTGCATTACCCATCAAGAAAGAAAGAACCAATAACCATACCAAAAGCGTCTCATTGAAACATCTGGGGTGCCCAATGGTAAGAAAAAAGAAAAATATAAATCTGAAGAAATGCACAATACAGGATGATTGAATACAAATTTGCAATAAGTGATTTCATCATCTCATAATAATACAAAATAAACTGGACAGTAGTAAGACATACTTAAATCAGTCTATTTAAGAATATAATATGCAATCTTTGATTTAAACGAATTTAAATCTTCCTTTTTCTTGAATCTTTTTTTAAAAAAATAAGATATTCTAGAAATTTCGGAAACTTTATTTAGTTTAGGCATATTTCAATACACTTTGGGAACAGTTTCTTTTTACTTTTTGAAAGTGAATCCCCAAACATCAATACAGATCAAGGACATTTAAAAGAAATTTGATGTCGCAAATATCAAAGACTGGATTATTTTACAAATCGTGTCGAATGTCTTTTCTGCTACATCCATACATCATCAGTTGTTAATGATAGTCATTTAGAAATGGAAGGATCGCAAACTGGATGTGACGGTTTTGGAAATGGAATCGTTTTATGGAAGAATAATATCTTTTCGATGATAGAAACTCCATCACCGGGATCTAAATTCGATTATTCCACGGAATGGCAATAATTCGAATCCGAATTTGGGACAGTATATATTTTGCTGTCACTGATGAAAAGAAAGCTGATATATAGTTCTATAAGAATAAAAATGGCATAAATTCGTTTAGTGTCATCGTTATTAGAAAATGTGATCATTGTTCAAAAAATGCCAGGAATGAATTTAAAAATTCTGATTTTATAATTCCATAAGTGATAGTTAATATTATCTACATCAATAAAATTGTAGGACAAAATTTTTTCTATCTTATAAAAATGAAAGCTATCAAATACATTTTGTTTTTAATTTTTGCCGAAAATGCTTTAAATTTTGTTCAAATATACAAAATAAAATAGTTTTAGCGAATTTTTTTTTTACATTTTACAAAGTAATTGATTTTTTTAATTAATAAAAAAATCCTGCTCAGTTACACATGTACAGCTCTGCCTAAGTAAACACACGACAGTGCGTAATATTTCATTAGTATATTGAAATTAGGATATCCCAAACGTGGAAAAGAAAGACATTTAAATAAGATTTGTATGCAAATTTTTCTCATTTATGCGTAAAAAGCTTACTTTAACTTGCAAATTGTTTTGAAGTTCCTTTTTATTTAAAAATTGATTTAAACTGTTACTATTGACCTATAACAAAAGTTGATAGATATTTAACTTCACAGCTCAAAATGGTTGACTTTGTGTTCTATGCTGTAAAAACATATTTCAGTTGCGACACAGATCACTTGATAAAATCTTGTAGCATTCTTTTAACATTTTAATTTAAATCTTTTAACATTCTTTTATTATCAACTCGTATTTTTTTGATTTTATAAAAATAACTTGGAATAAATTCGTCATTTTTTTGAAAAGCTAGCTCGAAGTTTTAGAAGATTTTGGTGCCGCATATTTTCTCAGTTTAATAAAAAATAAATTTGGTGACAAGAAAAGGATTTGTGTATTATAATTTTCTCTTTATATATTTTTATTGTTCTTCATTAGAAGTTTACACTATGAAACTCTTAGTAATAGATTTTATGTGCGATAGCTTTAATATTTTCATTAAACCTCTATTACAAGTTTTTGAAATTTAGATAAAAATGTACCGAAATATAAAATATGTTTTAATGATAGGTTTGGAACAATTAACTGAATACAATTTTTCATTAGCTAAAGCACGAAAGCAATTTCAGCTTCTGCATAGTGTCAGTTGGTATTTAATATTTTTCTAAAATCTGACTGTATAATATATAAAAAAAAATATATTTCGTAGTTTTAATAAGCATATCCCTCCCAAGTATATCCCAGATTGCCTCATTGTACCGGGAGGGTGTCCCCGGGCGGAATGGGTGAAGTACGTCGGGAGTTTGCTCCTGGTAGGAACACCCAAGGCGCGAAGACCATTCCACTATGACCAGCTAAAATCTTCAGGCGAAGGAGCTAAAGCCGCGTTCCAACGAACGGAGAATCTTCAGGTGGGCCACGCGTTCCCTCTTTGAGTCCCTCTTGCGGTTTCCTGGGATGCTTTGATGCCTGTCCAATTTACTGACAAATTGTCGGTAAACTGTCGGTCTTTTGACTCACAGAAGCTGCACTTCCCTCCCCATGAATCGGTTGACAAATGATCTCAATGCTGCATGGTCCGTCGCGCAGTCAAATCAGGGACGCATTCGAGGTTTAGGCAGAGGGCCTCATCCGATAAGAAAGCCACAGTCTCCTTTTTTTCTGAAGACATTGGAAATTTTGCAGTGTAATATCAACTGTATAACTACTTTAAGTACTAGGGCCGAATTAGATGAACTATTAAAATTTGCTGAGCTAAATAATGCTCAAGTAATTGCTTTACAAGAAACCAAATAGAAGGTAACTACAATTTTAAAATAAAGAAGATATAACATCTTTAGAAAAGACAGAATAACAAAGAGTGGTGGAGGCCTAGTCTTTTGACCTAGTCTTTTTGGCCATTGCGTTTGAATATTTGCATGAATGAACATTTTAAATGTATACTATCATTATACTAAATTTCATCCCGATCTTAGATTTCGACCCCGTACCCTCCCCTTGTTAGATAAATGAAATCTTCTTCACAATTTTGGGATCTAAATTATATATTTATAATCTAATTTTGGAAAAAAACCTATTAGAGTATTGAACGTTTGTCTGTATATACTCTCGTATGCATTTAAACGCGATCATTCTTAAACGCAACAACTAAAATAAATTATTACAAATGTAGTTCTTAGCTCTCGGACGAATTTTGGTTCCAAACCGGTCGAAAAAAAAAAGCTTTCAAAATGCTTATTCTGTTTTCCGGTATTTGATTACTAACCACATATCAGCGATTAATCTCGAAAGATTGCTGACGGAATTCAGTAAAAGCGTTAAATTCACGGTAAAAAAATATAATACTAAATATTGTTCACCAATGACATATAATTAATACACAAGTACTAGTTTTCTTTAAAAGTCTACAAAGCACTTAAGTCGCATGCATGAGAATCTGAATCTGAATAATCAAATATCAGCAAACAAAGCTCTCATGACCTTGCCAAGATTCGTAGTATTTTGCGGGGGAAAGTGAGTATCTAAGAATGCTAATAGGAAACCATTGCCCCTAGTTTTTATAGCACAACAGTGGCGTCATCTGAAGAAGCTAACGATATTAAAATTTTGTTCCAGAAGTCTCTCATTCGAGTCAAAGAATGATGCAAGGGAAAACTTTTGAAATATCATATGTTAGACATGAATATGTTTCAAGTACTTTTTGAATGTTTACTGGTGACAAAATTAATTAATGATTCTTTTGTCAATTAATGCATATATTGGTTTCTTAAATAAATAATTTCAGGAACAGTTAAGTTATGTAGCATACGAAGTAGTATGTCGATTACAGAATTGTATCTTAGCAAGCATGAAGCAAGTTTAATTAAATAAAAGTGTTTAATAATTAATAGTAAACTTAAATATTGAATTTCTCTCTCTCTATCTGTCTCTCTTTATATATATTATTATTATGAAAAGAAATTTTCATAATTGTAATACAGCATTTAAGCTATCAGACAATCCATTTATTTTTATATTTTCTTATAGCCGTCTGCTAATTACAAAATTCAGTTTTACTTCTTTCAAATACTTTACTAAATTGGTAACAGCGTTTCACTGTTTTCAGTTCTTTTACTGTTTGCTTCGCTAGATGTCGGTTTTTATCGATATTCGATTGATGAATCATATCGATCTAGGCAGTTTAAAAGATAAAATTACGTTTCTGTTATTGGCCAAGTTCGACTAGCGGAAGAATCAATATAATCAGATGACTCTTTCCCACTGAAACTGTTTTCACACCTATAATGAATAATATTGGTTGTCATGATTTTATTGCGTTATTTGATACTTTTTAATAGTAAATAGCGATTTCTATATCGATTTCGTTTCCATAGTTACGATAATTTATTACTGCTTAAGTTTCATTGGTTTACAAAATAATATTCCGATTATATGCACACAGGATTTTTTTTTGGATAACATCAATTTTATTTGCGTAAGACGTTTCGGGTGTAAACAGCAATTCACAATATGATTTTAAGTGCGTTTATCATATATTTCATAGTTAGTTTTCTTTTTTTGCCAACGCATATAAAACTAATGCTTTCGTATATATTTTCAGAAAAAAAAAGAGTTGCTCATATGATTATTATCGATAGGACTTTTGATGAATTTATCGATAAGTTAAAAGCAATCAGCATTAGAGTATCTTTTGAAATATAATCGTTTGTATCTTCAATCTGTCATTATAATTCTCGGTGAAAGTATCCATGATAAGTTTTGGTGAAGTTACAATAATGAGGGAATTAAAAATTAATCGAAGTTATCGATACGAATATATTTAGATTCAGTTTTTTTACATGCTATCAGAAAAGCAAAATAAAAACAAATATTAGATCTTTCAACTCCTAAACCTCAGAATGAAACGCAATTACAATTTTTTACATTTGCAAAACACTACATTTAAACAAAATTTACATTTTACAAAACACTAAAATGTCAATTGCATGTATACATTAAGCAAAGAAATATTAAAGTTAATTAACGCATATTTTTTGAATAAGATGTAACTCTTTATAAAGTACATAACAAACCTAACCTATTTTATTCAAAACATCTACTTACAAAGAAAAATGTGAAAATGTTATGTCAAATTTGGTTAATGGAAATTAATGAATAAAAAATAGTATTTATTTTGATTTTAAATTTATAAATATCGGCAAGATTCATTTTTTACTGCTCATTCTTTTAAGACATATTGTGTGGTTTTTCTTTTCCTTTCTTTATTTAAAATATACACAGAATCGAAACGTGCCATTAATAAAATACAGAGTACATACATAGAATCATTAATCATACATATACAATCATACATTATTACAATTATCATTAATTTAAATATAGAGAATTAATAGAAATACAGCAACCAACTGTATCATATCATCGGAGTTTGAGGCATACAAGGTAAAATTAAGAATACATTCAAGTAATATAGCATTGTTCCCAGAACATACAAAGTATCACAGAGCAATACAGGTGCTAATTTTAAAGCAAATACATGAGAAATTTTCTGCTAACTTGAAAGCGAGATTCGTAGATAATCTAATATCATCTTACGATTAAATGGTCGACCAAAAAGTATAAGTTTATTGCTATCATCTCAGTGGCTGAAGTGTAATCTCATCTTTTGAAGCTTTTCTGGCTAATTCGTCATTGCAACTAGTGGATGTATTAAACGCAATCTTTTTCTTTCAAGTCTTTCTTATGTATTCTTTTACTTTTGTCACATTGTATAATTAATTATCCGTTACGGTTCATAGCGTTTATGAAAATTTGCTGTCTTTTTTTTTATTTTAAACGTAGCTTTTAAATTTCAATCAGGATTTAGGTGCAATGTCAGATATTTTTTTCGTTTTCATATTTTTGTATATGCTGAATTTTAATAAAAACAATTTTGCATTTTGTATCTGCTGTCAGTAGTCAAGTTCTGTACAATACTATATTATATACTAATCAGTTTGGGCGGTCACTTGGTTAACCAGCGATACTGGCTATATTTAAGTTCAGCTGAATCATTAAGATATCCATTCGATTCACCGCCGTCTTGGCCTAGGGGTAGTGCGTCTTCACAGTGATCTAAACGTTTCGGGTTCGAGTCCTAGTTCGAGCATGGTTGTTCTGTTTGTGAGGTGAGTTAATGCCCCCCCCCCCACACGACCTGTAAAAAGGAGTTGTGCAAGCGAGTGTGTGTGTGCTATCTTCATTTGAGTTAGAAGTCAGACTTCTGCCCTCGGGTGCTCAGGGGTCTTTGCCTTCAGAAGTTACTGCGCAGCAATTTAGCTTAAAATAGTCACACGACAAAAAATAAAGATTAAATCCATTTGATTACTTTTGTCACAAAATAAAAATAAAATCCATTTGATTTTGGATAGCGCAAGCACGCACACACGCACGAATAAACACACACGCGCAAACGCACGCACATACAAATTCTATAAACATTTCACTCCACCAGAATTCTATAAACATTTTCTTAAAAGATAATTTAAATTTTTGGAAAAAAGTGGATATTAAAGATTTAAAACTAATCTAATTTTTACCTGAAATATTGAATTAAATTTTCACAAATGTGTCAACATTTAATATCATTGACATATTTCGAATAAAACATTTTATTCATTAGTGAAATTATTTTCATTGCCAATCAAGTTCAAGACTAATATTTCCGAAAATCAACAGTTTTTCGCATATTATAAAATTTAATTAAAAGATAATAAATCTTTTCACACCTGCCAACGCAGTTTTTTTTATTAACCATTTTAGGAAGAGAAAAACATCTGAGAATTTATCAAAAGAATTTACTCTTTCATCAGCATCGCAATCGAATAAAATCTCAAAGGGAATTTTTATTTCGAACTACCAAACGCTGTTTTAAAGAGAAAAAAACCCCCATTAGTTTTCCTAAGCCTAATTAATCAACGCAAAACAAGACGTGAAACATTCAAATTCGAAAACGGAAGATAAGTGAATTTTCACAATAGTGAATATTTTTATTTTGTTTAAAATTATTGATTTTTTTTTGATTTTATTATATATTCTAAGAAAAGATGAATTTAAAAAATAAAATATTATCTGAACTATTCCAGCACCTTTTGAAATCACCAATCATTACTTTGATTTTCTAATTATTAAAAAATCCCTAAATTAGATTCAGGCGTTGTTTTGTAAAATATAAACCATATAATCCTTGAATCCATAAACCATGAATCAAGTATAATTCAAATTTAATGTTCAAATCAGAAATTTCTTATAAACTATGACACTTTTCATTTTGTTTTTTTATTTCTAAATATTGACAGAATAATTTTAGATAAACAACATACTGAAAAATTAATTTGCCAAATTAATTTTTAAATAAATTATTAACTTATTCCATAATACATACATATATATATATATATATATATATATATATATATATATATATATATATATATATATATATATATATATATATATTATTCATTTAAACATTTACTTTTAATACAATAGAAATACTAATAAATATCATTTACATAATGCTTACAATCAATACATCTTTTTAAAAATATGTTCAAACTATTTTGAAATGGAAAGCTTGGCAAAGGAAATAATATCTAAGTAAAAAGTATATAAGAAATAAAGAAAAAATAAAAATTACCATTTTCCAAATCTTAGAAGTCTCTCTTATACATGTGTTAATTAAATTTATTTTAGGTTTGCCATGGTATTCATTACTCATTTATGACTTTCCCATGTAAATTACTTTTCTTAATTAATAATGAATACGATCTTGGTCAATATGAATTCTTTGAATGTGATGGAGATTCAGTTATGTTTGTACTAGAAAATACTCGGATATTTCCTCTTACCATTCGTTTTGGAAAATTTAGCTTTACCCATTTTATTTTCATTGATCATGCTTGACTTTTCCCTGCGCGCTGGTCATTCTTTTTTTATTCCTTGTATGTTGAGCACGGATACTCACCGAATATAACAACCAGATGCGAAAATTATAAACAGTTTTTTTAGATTTTTCGCCAATGTATCACAAATTTATTTGTTTAGAGTCATAACCGATAATACGGTAATTTTCTGCCTCGAAAATACATCAATCTCTGGGATTTCTAATTTGTTAATTAGAATGTTTGTTTATCTTATACAAGTGTAAATTCTCAATCATAAAGTGAAATTATGAGAGATAAACATCATTGAAATGATAAAATATAGGTACTTTTGATATCTTTCAGAAAATAATAAAACTTGTATTTTTTTGTAAACAATTACACATGTTTTATATTGCAAATAATAAAATATGTCTGGTTTTCAAAATTTAAAAAATAAATTAAAAGAAAAGTAAAAATTTTCATACAAGACAAATAATCACATTATGTTATAGTACTTGAATTAAAAATAATCACATTATGTTATAGTACTTGAATAAATAAAAGTACTTGAATAGTACTTGAATTAAAAATAATCACATTATGTTATAGTACTTGAAAGTATCCTATAAAATTTGGGTTCTGTAAATATGGTCTCAAGAATTGTTATCTGTTGCACATTTTCTGTCTGTAGCGCTCATGAATATCCTTAATGGAATCAAGATCTCTGATATTGTAGCGCTACTGAAAATGTAACTGTTAAAGTCATCTATCTGTCTTAAAAATGCATGTTGTTTTTCTCCCATTGTAACATCAATATTGTTTTCTTCATAAAATTGAACAAATAATGAACAAAATTATTGCTTCCAATAACGGAACGAAATCAAATATTTTAATGTTTGGTGAACTAATGAAAATGGTTATAATTTTATCGCAACAATTAATAACATTGTTAAAAATTATGTGAAAAATATTATTTAAAAAAACTATTAAGATTCAAGAAAAAGTTGCATGATAATTAATTGGGAATTATTCAAAAATCACTTTCCAAGATTTCAAAACTGCTGCAGTAATATTTTAATGTTATCTAAAAAAAAATGTCAATATCTATCTTAAAATTAAATTATTTTAAATTCAAGTTGAAGTTTAAAAAAATATTCCGAAATTCATATTTTTAACCTTTCAAGTCTTCCAGAAAACATTTGTATCAATTTTGGTTACTTTAAGTCAAGCAACGTAGTCTACAGATCACATGCGGGCATATAGCCATACTTTCAGGTTTCTATTATTAAAAAAATACATATTCAGCCTGAAAGGAATCGATATATTTCATTATTTTTCACACATTATATTGACTCGTTTAAATTCTTCCAGCTCAGGTGTCGTCCTCGTCATCTGACAGCGACTCAAAATTACGAGGTCCGTCCCGAAATAGCCCTAGTGTTGCTTCAAACGGGACGTTAATATAACTGAAGTAAACTTCATGATAGTTATAATCAATGACAATCTTAAATGACAGGAACTACAGAATGTACTTATTTGCTAATGTCTCAATACTGTTATACGCATTATCTAATGCATTATTGGATATTATTATTAAGTATCATTATGTATTAAAGCTTCTTGAAATTACTTTCGTGATATCCATAATCAATGATAATCTTAAATGACAGGGACTATAGAATGCACTAATATGCTAATGGCCGAACACTGTTTTACGAATTAAATACAATTAATATATTTGAAACTAATTTAATTTTAAACACCAATTATATATTATCTGCGTAACAAAATTATATATGCAGTATCTATTAGAATTTTTAAGCCTTTCTCTTTTAATTTCGCAATATTGATAGCTATATGTTTGCACATTTTATGTGTGATTATGTTAGAATACTATATGAGAATCGTGCTTAGGTGTAGTGAAAGGATACACACTACAAGATGAAATCTTCCGCATTGGCAACTAACATCAATATTTGCTTTTCTCTAGAAATGGTGCTATCTATGGGGAAAATCAATTAGTAAGGTGGTGAAAATCATTGATGGAGTTCAGAAAGATACTCTCTGCACGTTTAATGCTAAAAAGATAATTTATGTTACGGGCATTTCTGTAATAGCAATTTCAAAAAAAAAATGTCTTGAAGCGTGCTAAAAAAGGAACAAGCATCTTAGAAATCTCATTTATTCTTCTTACTTAAAATTATTTCCATTATCCATATCATACAGTATTATGGAACTGAAAGTAACGATATAATCTCTACTAAATTAGATATTGTATTCAACGGACGCTTCAAATGTTGTAATCTTTACAACATGGATTTTTAAAATACTGTACGTGATTGAAAATGATCTTATTGATATTAATTGAACAATGTATTTTATTGTACTTTGAGCTTATCCAGGACTTCCCATCAACCAAAAGTGAGGTTTCGGCCTAATGTACAGATCATTGCAAAAAGAATGGCTCATCCGTTTTCAAAGAGTATTTTCAGGAACTCTAATTCACTATAAAGTTGCGTAAAACGTTCAATTCATCAGCTATTTTGGCAGTAGCACCTGCAAAGGTGTGGTTGCATCTCTGGAAGCTATGAATAAACAAATGTGCTTTGTAACACTCGATTTATAGTAATCACTTTCACAGAGTATCTTTTCGTGCAAAATAGATGAAATTCTATAATTTTATATTTGTTTCTTACTAATTTAATATTTGATTGAATTTCGTCAACAACCATTCATATGTAATCAGTATCATTGCGTAAGGTATAGGCATTTTAATATACATATACGTCATGTTATTACTATATCTGCAGCCTTTCTGAAGATATATGTGGTGTGGCTTAGGCTTTTAATGGACACTAACAATAATTTTAATTCTCATTTTTATTGGGTAGAAGCAATTTTTACAAATGACGATAAAAATATCACAACACATATATTTGTAAATTATTTGTACTCATTTATTTGTAAATTACTTTTTTTTTGCTCCGTAATTTATGAGACATCCCGTACATTATAATAAAATATTTCTCGTGAGGGGTATTTCGAAATGCAATATTCAAATTTAAAAAAATAAAATTCTTTATCTATGCTTCATAAACTATTAGATTTATTAAAAAGATTTCGCTGTTGTTGAAAAATAGTTGTTTAAATTTTATGAGTTTCTTTAAATCTTTAATGGAAAATAAGTTTATGTTGATTTTTAGAAAACATCTATAAATGATATTTCAATTATCATTCACAAGTTTTAAGTATCAATTCAAGCTCTCAATGTACTGTTGTTATGTAATTCAATGTTATTTGAATTCCAAATAAATTTATATCTTTCATCCACTAGAATCAATTATTGTATTTATTTCCTCAAGATCAGAGACCTTACGACTTATCGAAGAATAACAAAGTGGACTTTACAGATCATCGCCTCGTTCCTTGGACCTTCTGTAAATAACTAATTGAGTTTGCCTCGTCTGCTCAGCCTAATTTACTGCTCCTTCAGATCGTAACGGCCATTGCTTCACTCATTTAGCCGGTTAATGATTGTTCAAGAGATTTAATCCTTATTAAGACGGATGTGAGACCAGATACAACTATCAGTTAAAGGATCTTTCTGAAGCCATCATTACAGTACAAAGTGCTCTTGTAATACCGTGTTTGATGGGGTGCTGTTAACTAGCATACTTCCATCGACAGTTGCTTGTAAGATATCTAATGATTTGAAATGAGAATTGTCTCGTTCAAAGATAATTAATCACCCTCGTCATGTATTTAGTGACATATCTATTCCACTTAAAAGATTTGGGCTTATTATAATGTAATAATATTAAGATAAATGCTTTGAATTGAAATGATTAACCTTTTACATGATTATAAATGTGCATATCTTTTTTTAAATGATTCGGAATTCCCAAATATAAATTTTAGTAAGCATTTTCTAGTTTGATATGTTAATGATTTTCAATAAATGAGATAAATTCAAATTTCCTTTCATTTTCAGATTAATATGTACCTTAAAATTGCATGTGGCGTTCAGTTCGGAAACACTGAAATGTTTGTCTCAGGAACTCTCTGAACATTCAGTTCAGGAAGCATCTTAACAACAACAACATAAAAAAAGAACTTTATTATTTATAATTTTTTTCCTATTGTTCATGTTTTATTCCAACATTAATTTATCATTTATTTTGAAAATATTTGTATTTCTGCGGCATATAATTCAATACACTGGAGAATGCTTATGATTCTTAGTACTAGATTGTAATATGACAATAAGGCGATTCAATTATCTATGTTTGTTGATTTTATTACCTTTTCAAATCATTTTACTAGAATTAGCAGAAATTTGCGTTGCAATTTTTATACACAATTTGAAGGCTGATAATCCCTTAAATGTATTATATTGTTATATTTAGATCATAACAGGATAGTTGGGACATTACTTTTGTATGTTGAAAGTTTTGTATGCTTATGAATGTTTTGTTGTTGAAGTTTATTTTACCAAAATTCATCAAGGACAATTTCGAATCTCTTAAACAATTATGATTTTTTTTAAGTACTCTTCATCTAATAATTTTTTGTCGGTTTAAAAAAAGGTAATTTAAAATGAGGTTTTTATTTGATTAATTAAAAAAAAACTAAAAATACTTTTAGGAAATGCATATATACATGAGTTAAAGCTATTTTAATATAAAAGCGATGGTCTGATATTCATTTTTTCATTCATTTAATCTATGGTAGTCTAATTTTTTTTGTTGAAATATGATTTTCATATGTGTTAATTAAAGTGACACATTTAGCCACGTATCTAGAAAAGAAGTAATTTCACATTTCGAGACTCATCTTACAATCGATTAAAATGGAATTTTCTAGGGAAAAAATGCGATCATTTCTTTAACACTTCCTGTAAATTGATGACATAGATTTCGTAGAATATATATCAGCGATACATGCAATAACGTATATCGAGATATATCTTCTATATAAGAAATGCGTGACGCACTACTCATATGTGCATTTCAGTGATCAAAGGCAAGAATGACTATCTGAACTTAGGCAAGCATCGAAAGACTTACTCGTAACCATAACCGTCTACATTAGCGTGTTCTTGTTCCCCTATAAATGTGTTGTTGCTCGTTTAACGGGCTAATCACTAATGACGGTTCATACCTTTGCTTGATGTGCCTTTCGTAATGAAGCTTTTTTTTACACAGAAATGGTAACAGATAATCTATACTTATATATAAAGCTCAATGTGTGTGTGTGTGTTGGCGCTCTACAGAAAAGACCATTTGACCTACAGCTACCAAATTTGGTACATGTATACCTTGGAGGTCGGGAATGTGCACCTGGAGTCCCTTTTTATGAAATTTTAATTATTAATTAAAAACTAACTTTCCCGCCAAAAAAAATCTATTTTCACCACCGCCAAATGAGTATGACTTCAGTTATTTTTTTCTCCCAACAGTAATGAGGCTAGGGTTAACATTTTTCGGCGGATTATTTCAAACGATTCTGTTTATTTTCTTAATGTTTTATGCATTTAAAATTAAACATTGTTAATGAATCGATCTTTCAGATTAATTCTGAAGTACTTTTGAATTAAAATAAAACAGAATAAAGAAAATTAAAAATTTCTAATCTGCATAGCTTTACCCCAATTGGCGTAGAAAAACTCACGCATTTGCGTTATCGTAACTGGCGTTGAAAATTCACGCGTGCGCATTGTGTTCTGATTGTTGACATGATAACCATTATCAACGGATGATTTAAATTATTTTTAGATTAGTTGCATGCTTTTGTAATTAAAGTGTATTTATGTTAGTTATATATTTTTTGTATATGCTTATAGTTTTAAGTCCATCGTTTTTTAAGTAGTATTTTTTTAACCTGTTTTAAACAGATTATTTTAAAACGATTCGTTTTATTTTCTTAGTGTTTGATGCATTTAAAATTAAACATTGTTAATGAATCGATCTGGTCATGATGGATCTGAGAAAGTTTTGTTGCCAAATTCTTGAGATATTACATAAATTAAGAAAGATATTCTTTAGTGCCCATAAAGTTTAAACGCTCAGTGACTGTTTTCAGTAATCATATTACAAAAAAAAAATACTTTGTTTCAGTAAAAAACATTATTATATTAATTGCAGATTAATCTTTTACACTTTAATTTAAAGTATAAATTCTACGGGAGCTAACAGAAAATTAGAGAGATACATATTACGTTATGACTGAAGGCGTTTATAATATTATGAGTGAATTATATGATTATCAAAATTTGAAGTTTTAAAATATTTTGATGAAGAAGCTATTAAAGTAGGAATTGCATAAAATATTTAATTATTAAAATTTTAACAAACATTAAGATTGACGAACCGGCTGGTCGCCAAAGGTGGCTAGTAAATAAATAAATACAGGATTGTACTTATTACATGGCACAGGGCTATTTTATATGTTACCATTAAAGCTCGAAAGCCATTAATGTGCAGATTACTTACTTAATCTGCAGATTACCTGATTTGCTCCGTTAAAGTGTGGAATCAAGCGTTTTTCGCATTTTATCTAGGTAATGTGCACATTAGTGGCTTGCCTATCGTTAAAGCTCAAAAGTGTTTTCCTCTCATTTCATTCCCCTATTCCATCCCCCTTTCCCTCCATTTTTAGTTTGGTTCCACCAGCGTCTGGTCTTCACTGGTTGCTTTTATTTCTCATAATTTACATCGGCTGCAGTTAGAAGTATAATTAGTTCTGTTTTCAAATTCGCTCCTGCCTCTTAGCGGGCGAATTTGCGTTGTGGATTTTCTTAAAATCAGAAGATTGAGCTCCAAGTATGCGAACAAGTACCAAATTGGTGAGCAAAATGAAGAAAAGCTTCCTTACAAATCTCTTTAGCGAAGATACAAAATATAATAAAATTTTAATGACAGAACGAAAACATGTTTCCACAATTGAAGATGTAAAGCAAATAAAAGTTTTCAAGAAGAAAGGAAAATCTCGAGATTATCGAATAATTCAAAGATATTATGTGCTGACTGTGCAAGTAGTCTTAGTTCTTTGTCAGATGCGGAAAGTGTGAAGAAGTTTGCACATTCTGAAGAATTGTTAGGAATATTATATTGCAGATTAACAAGTGTCTAATAGATAATGTGCAGATTATCTAGATATTTCACTTATTACCTAGATTATTTAAAAATGATACAATTTTCCACATGTTAATAGATTACCCTAGTTAATGTGCAGATTAGCTTGCTAATCTGCAGCTTAACTGATTTCTGCATTTTAGCGGTAACACACACACACACACACACACACACACACACACACACACACACACACACACACACACACACACACACACACACACACACACACACACACACACACATGCATGCTCATATATATATTGATTTCTTGGTGAAGTCTTTACACTAGAATTAATAGAAAATTTTGCGACAAAGCTTAATGAACGTAACTTTTATAATTTTTGGACGCTACAACATATCGGTGGTATATCTTTTGTTTTTACATAAGAGTACTTAGGATATTACCATTTAATACTACATTAACGGTAACTTACTGGTAATTACATTTAATATAATTAAATGGTTATTACAACGGAAATTTAGCTAAAACATATAATCGGTTATTCGAGGAGTAACATGTTCGGATGAAAGTTCTGTTTTGAGTTTGTGTAAGCTCTACCAGCTATATTTTTATACTATATATTTATTACCACTTGCTATTTAGAAATAATTTGGAGAAAATCAAATGTATAACAATTGATGCATTTTTGAGTTCTGAAAGCAACGTGCACATGCTGAAATTTTATCAGAGATGACAAAATGTGTTTGTAAAATTTTGAAAAGATAGATGGCTTCGATTGAAAAGAGGATTAATAAAAACATGACAGAAAAAAACCACTGTTATAAAATTTCCAGCGATTTTGGCAGTTTTACTTCATCTGTATAGATGAACTATTTAGAACTGAAAGCAAATCATTTTTAGTTCTGATAGTAGGTAGCATTCGGATAAATTCAATTAAAAAAAAATTATGCCCTATGTCAAATCTAGAAAGTTTGAAATTAAACGGCTCGAGAATAACAGTTCATTATGGATTGTCCCTCATATTGACATATTGGGTTGATCTCAAGTGGGTGGTGTTAACCCACACCATACTCATTTCATTCTCGTCATCGAGATGGGTCGTGGTGTCTCGGTAGTAAATTTTCTAATTCGTGGTCAAAGGATCCAGGTTCGTGTAGAAATTCGTTGTACCCGGGTAGCACAATACTGCACAATATTGTGCGATGTTATATAACACTAATCAATATTTTACAATATTATACAATATTGCGATTATTGATTAATGTCATACAATATTGTACAATATTGATTAGTGTTATATAACATCGCACAATATTGTACAGTATTTGTGTGCTACTAAGGTAGAACCGCCATATAAACTGACTTCATGTCTATTAAATCCATTGGTGTCAACGCTGATGGAAAGGAAAGTACTGGACTCGTTATCCTATAAACGTACAAGATTACGAAATCTGTTCAAAAAAGTGTTTCTTTATAGTTTCAAAATAGATTACTGATCTAACTAAAGTAAGCTCATTATCTTTTATCTTTATCAATACCAATTAAGAAATTCAATAGCTTTGCATAAACTCCAGAAAAGGCTTTAATAAAAATATCAGATAATGAAATCAACTAATTGAATAAGGTATTAAAAAATATTTGTAAATAAAAATAAACATTATTTGTCTCAATCTCATCCTATTTTTTAAATCTGCACTTTATAATTTTATGTTCAAGAGGCAAGTGAGTATTGGGTGAGAGGTAATGTTAAAATGACGGACATATTCCACCTTCAAAATTTAAAATTCTATGTTAGCAAAATGCAGTTTTGCAGAGATAAGCAAAAAGAGCAACATTTATTAACACGTCTGTCAAATAAAATAATTATGATTTTCAATCGAAGAAAGTTAAAATCACATTCTTATAAGAAAATTGAAATTTAATCCCTTTCCTCAAAGACTCAACAACTGGATTTATTTTAACATTTATCAGTTCGATTTTTCAATTTATTACTTGAAAGTCATTTGATTCATTTTTTTCTTTTTGCCTTGACAGTTATTTTTTAGAAATTGAATAGAAATGAAAAGAAAATAACAAATGGTATGCAGATTCATAAAAAAATATGAATTCTTTAATGAAAATGATAAAACCATTAATTTTTAAAATACAATTTTCATTCGTGCATCAGATGGAATTTAAATAACTAATTCTCGAACCTTGAAAGAAAGAACGTGGTTTCGAATTATTCATAAAAGATGCCTGGTTATGACTGAATAAGAGGATATTATTTCCATTTAATTTCCGCAATTGATTTTAGCGCAGAGTAATGGAAATAGAAGATGGAGTGGAAATTAAAATGCAAAAGTAGATAGAGAAAAAAAAATAAGATTAAAGCTTATATTTCGTGAACAAGCTTTTTATTTTTAAAAATATACTTGAAAGACTGTATTTTAAAGGCTTCGAAAAAAATATCAACACTTTTTTTTCCAATACCCTTTTTTTGTGTGCACGTTTCGACATAATAATTCTCTCCTTTTCTCGCCAAGAGAAATAAATTGCCTAGCAAAAGATTTTGTCGATTACAGATTTTATAGAGTTTAATTGTTGAATATTCATGCAATGCTCTTAAATTTCAAATTATATGTACGTTTAAGGTTCATTTTTTAACTTTAAATTGAATGAGATGGAATAAGATTTAGTCTTTGAGAGATGATTTTATTTATTATTATTTTAAGTAATAAATACTTTTTTCTATTTTTTTTTGAAAAATTAGATTTGAAAGTAATTTAAAATCTTCAATGATATTATTTTGGAGCTCCGTTTTTGATAGCAATATTCGATATTCAATTTACTCAAGTAATAAAGAATTTATTCGATGAACTTGCATCGAGAAATTTAAGGTTTTCAATTTAAAAAGGTAATAATGTAAAATGATATAATTAGAAAAAAAAAGAAGCCTGTAGCGTTTTTATTTGTCACGATGAATATCAGTATTAATCAGTAACAAAATGTGATTTGCATTTAATAGTATTGTAGAATTATTAAAAGCATTTTTGTTTTTTTATTCAGTTTCTCAGACAGTTGAAAGTAGAATTATTAATATTTAGAGAAAATTTCTGATTTAATAAAGAATATTTATAAAATTAAAAAAAAAAGACATAAAATGCAAAAACCAGGATTAAAGTAACTCATTTTAAATGGGATAATAATTAATTAATTAAGAATATTATTATTGTACGAGATTAAAAAAGGATATAAAGGAAAATTTACTAATACGCTGAAATTATTAATATTAAAAATATTTGATTACTTCAATAAATTTAACCAACAATATAGTTTAGAATTTTCCATAGTATTCGCCATGTTTCAGTGCTTATGATTTCTTCCTATAAAGACACTTGAAAGATAAGGGGACTGATAAATATTCAGGGTCCAGGGCACTTGAAGGATAAGAGGATTGATAAATATCCAGAGCCCAGGACACTTGAAGAATAAGGGGATTAATAAATATCTAGGGCCCAGGACACTTGCAGGATAAGTGGACTGATAAATATCCAGGGCCCAAAGAACTTGACGGATAAAGGGGACTGATAAAGGACAGTGCCAGGAGACTTATAAAACAGAAGCGAATTATCAGAAATGGATGAGAAGTTCGACGTCGAAAACTCTCTTTTGATTTCTACGAAGTTTGTAATACATTACTATTGCCGGGTTAGAGACACCTGTTAGTAGCATTCGGTATTAAGGTAACACGTATTAAAAAATGTGTCATCTTGCACATTAATCTTCTGAAGGTATAATCTTTAATAATTGGCACCATTAAGATAATATTTCATTTTAAAAAGTAAAAATACTGTAATAATCAAAAAATTCAAACTCATGTTTTTAACATATTTCCACATTTCAGACCTTTCTGCGTCTGAGAAACAGAGTTTGATGTTATTTCTGTCTGTCTGTCTTTGAACACGATTACTCAAAAGCACTTTGGACTAAACGGATGAAATTCGATATATGGTCTAATCACTAAATTTGTAGATGTTTGTCAAATTTTGAACGAAAGTCTTCTCAAAAAGTTTGTCTGTCTGGGATTGTAAGGAAGAAAGATAAATACAAAGCGTAAGGAAGGGTTGAGTGAGGCCGGGATAGCCTGGTTGGTAGGGCGTTGGATTAGTGTCCCTTGGGTCGCGAGTTCTATCGCCGCCGGCCAAAGACTCTCCGTGTGTGTGGTGGCTGACGCATGTATAAATCTGTCATGGTCTCAAAGTCCTCCATGTCGAGAGTAATACCACTGGGGATATTGGATCAGGGATGATCGTTCTCTAATTCAGGTGTAAATTACGATCTGTGGATGAGTGAATAAAATGCATAAATGAAGTCCGCCCAGTAAAAAGGATTGTGACGTGTGTGTAGTTAAGTCGTATTCTTGGCCCTAGATGGCGCTACTGAAAAAACAAGAGACGCACCCTTAGCTTAAAATCACTGACTTCTAAAACCCTACTGGCTATGGCAGTTGTCATAGTCAGTGCGCTTGTCTGTGACAAGTGCCATTAGAAACAACAAGGTTGAGTAACTGTCGGTCTGCACATTTGCAAGTATGCTCATTTGTTAACTCAAAAATGCAGTGACTTCAATAACTGAAAATCGGTATGTGATGTCATGATTACAATTGCAATCATTTGCCAAATTTTGATCTCAATACGTCAGAAAAAAGCTTTCAAAATACAAATTTAATTTTTATGTACTTCTGTATTAACCGTATAACAGAGATTAATTTCCAAAAAACATACAATAGATTTTAATAAGATTGCTAAATTCATGCCAAGGATCTTATTTTCTAACTATTGCTCGCCAATGACTAGCAAAACGTTCGCAGATTTCCCAAGGGGAATAACGCTTGTTTTTAGAAGTATCATCCTTATGTGAGATTTTGTTGTGATCAATCTAAGACAGACGGTGGACATTTTGACTGATTTGATAAAAATTTGATGTTTACCTAAAATTTCATGATTGCGGCTTTGAAACTGTATGCAGAATTTCTTTCCTTAAGATACGATTGAAATTTTGGTGATTATGAATTATCGAGGTGAAGTATAAAAGGATGGATTGATTGGCCTATTTACAATGGGAATATGATAGAAATTTACAATTTTGGTTAAACTACGTATACCGTATTTCACATATGTAGACTGCTGAAATTTTGAATTATTATTTTGAGTTACTGAATTTGACTTTTGATTTAGACAACCAGCTATAATTCTAAAAATGGTCTCCCCAAGATCTGTGAATTTCAAAAGGACGAAGAAAAAACAACAACATGAGTATGATGTTTACATTATTATATTTCGTATAAGAGTACAAAAATCTCTCTTTCCTCAATAGTTTCTATAAGTTAATATTTTTTGTCCGTGCAGTAAAGAAAACATGAATATTTTTCTATAGCGTTAAATTGAATTTTGAAGTGGAAACAGAAAATTTTGTTTTTCAATGCATCTTTTTTTTCATTCCTTATAAAACACTCTCTTCTTTGTAAGTGGAGTTTTCTACTTTTAAGAATAAACACTTATATTTACTTAATTTTTTAATCTTTTTTTATTATGATTTTAGTTAAAAGTTTTAAACGAGATGAAAGAAACCACATGAAAAATGAAACGAGACACTTGAAACTTTTCCGACGACTCGTTTTTTTTCCGCCCTCGCTTTTCTCTTAAGTTTTAGCATACAAATTGTAAGAGCATGGCGCTTTAGGATACATCGACTTTCTTATAGAGACTTCATGAAAGGTTATATAATTTTCATAGTTTTATTCGCTTTCTTAAACCAGTTTTTTATATTGCAATCTTTTTGCAGAACAATTATCACATTTATCATTTAGATATAGAAATAATATGCTTTCAAAATTATAATAATATTTTTGTTTGGATTTTAGATGAATTTATTACCGTTACTCCATCTATATACAGGGTGTTTATAAAGTCCCGGGCCCATTTTGATGTTTAATAACTCATAAAATAATAAAGATAGATTAAAATTAATAACATAAATGGTTAAATAGACTCAAAAGTTTCATGACCCTTGTCAATGAACTTTCACGTGTGCCCCCTTCGTCGCACGGAGAATATCAAGTCGAACTCAATTTCACGCCAGGTAGCGACAAGCATGTCGGCATCCACAGAGCCATTTGCGCACATTATGGCGATTAACAATGCCAGAAACATGAAAGGATGCTTCATCGGAGAACATTATGCTCTTCAGAAAATCAGCAGCATCTTCTATCCTCCTTAGCATATCTGTTGCAAAGGCCATCCTCCTAGGCCTATCATTCGGTTCCAAAACTTGAACAATTTGAACTTTGTATGCATGCAGTCTTAATTTTTTCTTAATAACCTTGTACACCGTCGAAATTGGCATATCCAATTCTGTTGCCGCTGATCTCACAGATATTCTAGGATTGTGTAAAAATGTCTCTCTGACACGCTCAACATCAAAATCACTTGTGCAAGGACGTCTGGAACGTTGCTTATCTTCGATACTTCCAATTTCTAGAAAATTCTTTTTCCACCGCAAGATGCTGTTTTTGGATGGAGGATCTTTTTGGTAAATTCTTCTGAAATTTCTCTGTGCTTGCACTATCGATTTCATTTCTATGAACCACCATAAAATCTGTGCTTTCTCTTGTGGTGTACGCATTCTCCTTAATATCCACTCGAATAAAACATCACATACAAAAGTAATACATAGAACAAACACATCAAATGTAAACATAACATTGCAATAGTTGCCAAAAACAAAAGAGAGAAAAATGCAATTAATAAGCAGACAATATTTAGAAAAGTACAGATATTTAGACTGGAAAATGAAATTATCTGAAAATAACCACACGTGCAGACGATATTTACAAAAGTAAAAATATTCAAACCTGAAAAGGAAAATATATGAGTTATTCCATCAATAAATGCCATAAGTTTGATTATATCTTTATTATTTTACGAGTTATTAAACATCAAAATGGGTCCGGGACTTTATAAACACCCTGTATAGTGCAGCAGAAGTTGGTAAGCTGATTGTTATTTTATAAAAATTCATTAGAGCAAAATATAGCTACTTGAAATCAACTGAAGGTTTGTTGCCAATAAAAAAAAAGGTATATCCATCTTTATTTTTTAAGTCCCGAAAGATTTAATCATCGTTACTTCTTATTTATACGAAGCCAGGCTTGCGGCAGTTACTTACTTTCGTGAAGAATTTTGATTTAAAAATAATTTCCACGATTTTTTTAAAGTGCTGTGATCATTAATTTATATTTTGCTCTGTTTATTATCTTAATTAAAATGTGCAATCAATGTTTATATAACTTAAAAAAAGTTTATTTATTTTTGCTTAAACTATATAGAAGATGTTGACAATTGCACTCGTGACACTTTTTTAAAATTTTTACTCAGGACGGCATCACAACCAGTTAAAATTTAGATTTACAGAAAACCTAAAGAACCGAAAAAATCAGGGAATCACTGCTCGCATATCAAAGGAGGGCAGTCTTAGAAATATCCACCCCAGTAAGACCAAATATTTGCTTTGCTTCATTTGAGAATACCTAAATAATGGGATCTATTTACAATAACTTTTTATCACTGCAAATTTATTTTCAAAAGAATTTACATTTGTTTCCAAATTAGTTAGGAATTACATATTGATAGAAATATTAATCATGGACATTTTCTACTGCTTGTTATTTTCTTGTTATATAGTATAGAGAAAATATAATAATCGTCAGAAAATTCGAACTAGAGATTTTGACGAATCTCTACGTTTTAAACCGTATTGGGACTTCATATATGGACTTCAACTTTCAACAGAAAATTTGATGTAATTTTAACTAGACTGCGTATTGGCCATTCACGTATCACACACAGACATTTACTATTCGGTGAATCTCCACCTGTGTGCGGTTCGTGCAATGTTCCACTGACTACACGTCATATTTTAATTGAATGTTCGGATTTTTATAGAGAGCGCATTAACTTTTTTAACTCCTCTGATTTTAACTTGTCTTTCCTTATAGGAGAAAGACCCCATAAAAATTTATTTCCGTTCTTAAAGAAAATTGGAATTTTTAATGAAATTTAAATTTACTATTATAGTACTTTTACCTACTGTTTTACCAGTTTTTTACGTTGGATCTTAAGGAACTCAATAGAAACTCGACAAATGAACTGTGTTTTCGGTGCAGCATATCCTAGAAAAGGATCTTGCGCCAGAGAATTATCACATCCATCCATTAAACCGTATTGTGTTTGAAAAACATAATTTTAGAAAATGTCCATCAGCTGCCTTCAAAAGAAATTCTGTACCAGAAATATCAAAAATGACATTATTTTGCTGGTGGTACAAAATGCATATTTTTTTTTTTTTGCATTCAGTTCATGCATCATCCATAGTAATGAGAGTCATTAGAAAATGAAAATGTTCGCAAATTGGATGGAGGGATTATGGAATGAAAATGTTTTGCAGAAGAAAAGTATCTTTTTGATAAAAGGAACTGTATCGTTAGGATCCAAATTGGATTATTTGACGGAAAAGGATAAAAGGAAAATAGTTCTTTATGTATTTGGTATACGATCAATTTTACTGTCACTGGTAAAAAGAAATATAATAAGTTTTGAACACGAGAGAAACAGACGATAAAGATGATTTTTACTGTGTTGTTGAGCGTTTAATTATAAGCAAGATTTGTGCTATATAGAAATGTTTTGAACATGTTACGGATATTGCTGAAGGATTACCTTACATGATCATTCAAAATTTGGAATACGAAATTTAATTCTTGGTGTGAAATTTAATTTTTAATTAATATTACGTTTTGCTTTCAGTAATACAATATAATGTTTTCAATATTCATCTGAATCTATAGCTAGAACACACACAACCACAAATTGCAAGATGCACATTTACTCCTATCATTGTTGAAAGAAAAGCTGATATTTGTAATACACGAAAGGAAATGGTGATAAAGCATTTCCCAAACAATGAAATGAAATGCGTTTTCAATTTGCATTCTTTTATTGGAAAAACTGAATTTGAACGTGCCAAAGAGACGAGAATAATATTTAATAATACACATATTAGTTTCTGTATGTAATAACGAAAATCTCTAAAGATACTTATTTTTATACACTTCTAATTGAATATATTTATAATAAAATAGAATAATTTATGATGTAACTAATAACTGTAAATATTTTTAAAAAATAATTATTGGAATCCAATGAAATAACATTGGAATTAATTCAGATGGACTTAGATGAAAAAACATCTAATATTTAATTCTAACTTTATTTGAAGCTAGATGGCTTTATACCACTTTCAAAATTCAGAATAGAATTGAACATTAAACTGATACATAACTGATTCTACGAGAATTACATGAAAACAAATTGACTCAAATAAGAGTGAGAAATCGAAAAATAAATAAATAAATAAATAAGCTTCCAATTAGTCCAGAAAGAGAATGTTATTCATACCTATGAAAATTTTTTTATTGTTTTTTTATTTAGATTTATTTTAAAAAAATAGATAAATGTCGCTAAATATATTCATGATGTTTTTCATCCCAGAAAATATAAGAAATAAGCATCTAGTTCAAATAAGATATCTTTAATATGAGTGAAAATGAACATTGATAAATCTATGCATATCACTAGGCAGGCCATAACTACGCCAGATTGATAGGGTTGGTTTGTCAAAACCAAATTATTAATACTTCAAAGCGATATTTGTACTGATCAACGTATATGAAGTGAGTAAAACATATTAATAAATTTATTATTGTTTTTAAAATGTCTTGAGATACATTTTTCTCTATATATTCTTTTCTTATATATTTTTGATATACATTTTTTTTTTCATTTTTTGTAGTACTTTACAGGAATTATCTCAAGTTTGAATTTAGATATTAACATTTAAGTAAGAGAATATTTAGTTCAGCTGGTAGTTAAATAGCACTAGATATCAACCAGGTGGATGTGCCGTTTGTATACTATAATGGGATCTTGTAAGCTTGTAAGTCATTAAATTATTGCAAACTGCGGTAACTTTTCACTGAAATGATTGCCAATATTTGAGTATTTTGTGCTAATTCACAAGAAAATTTGTAGATTTATATAGTAAGAGAAGAGCAGGTTCTTACTATTTTTTCACCTAAATAAAAATTTTACAATTATTTGAAATGAAATATCATAATAATAATTAAATAGAAAATAAATTGAAATATTAAAGAAATGAATACAAAGTACTATACAATATATCCAAAAAAATCAATATATCTTTTGGCATTTACAGAAATGTTATACTTAGAACAGATAAAAAGAAAAGAAATGTGTTGTTATCACAATAAGAAATTTAAGATATCAAGTTGATGTTTTCTGCAACATATTCAAATAAATCAGAGCAATCATTTCACTTTTTAATGAAATGTTATATGCTGCATTCTGCCGAAAAAAAGTAAATTTGTTTCTTGTTTAGGGAATCCAATATGAAAAAAAAAATAACTCAAGTGGAAAGATATCATTCGTCAAAAGAGATAATTCATTCACTGAAAAATGTAATTCGACATCAACGATTAAAGGAATGCCGATAAAGAGAAAGGGAAAAAAGATCCGTTTGTTAAACATAGCTGAATATTTAAGTTCATTTTGCATATTTATTTTGAGATTGTCTTTGATGCTCTTAAAGTCATTAACATTTTCAGTATCTTCCAAAGGAGCTAATTATCCTTTGTAGTTTTTTCTCCTGGAAACACAGGAGGGTCTTACAAAAAAATCTCCATGTATGACTTGCAGTTTTTTCTTTATATAATTTACAGTTTAGCTGAACTCATGGTTTTTTTTCATAAGATTAAAAAAATAGCCCTTTTTTGCCATATCATTGCTCTGGTTACTTTGATAAACTGGGACATCACACTTGTTTATGGAATGTTCAGAACAATGAAGGAAAAAAAATCTTCAACAATTTAGTTGTAGCATTAAAATTTAGCTGATCCTTTAACTTCTTTTTTTTTCGGAAGGTATTTAAAAATAAAAAAAATCGTATAAAAACAAGGAATTAAAAGGTGTTTCCTAAACAGACAAATGCAATTTCAGAGCAGGTTTAAATATCATTATTTTGCAGAAATGATTTTTTTTTTATATTCAGCCTTTTTTTTACGTGAAGAAAAAAAGATGCTTTTTTTGTTTTTAAATTTTTTTCTTTGCTTAGTAATATCCTTCAGCTCATTCTTTATTCTTTCTTTTCATGCAATACAGTATCTCAACATGTATTTTGGTGAAAGTTGAGAGGAAATATTAAATTCAGTGGTCAATTCTTTCAAAAATTTTTAAGAATTATTTTTGATTTAGAACTCCAAATATATATAGTCACAGGTAAATTGCTAAACTTTCATATAATTTATTTCATTGTTCTATTTCCAATTTAATTACAATCAGATCCTAAAAGAAATTATCTGAAAATGCATGAATATTTATGTTTTAGTCTCATATCCGCAGTTCAACAGTACGTGAAAATCAATTTCTTCAATTTCATGAAACGTTAACCTCAACATTTAATTAATAGGCGTTGCTAATTTTCATCATTATCTCCAAGATGTAGAAAACTTTAAAGGCTGGCGTTTAGATGGAGTTTCTCAGGAGGATAATCATTGAAGTTTTAAACATATGTAAGGAGAAATGTATCAGTAAGCCGACATGTACGAAAGACAGTATGATAGAATCTCTAAAACATGATGGTGGAAGATGGGAAAGACAGATTGATAAGAATTTCTTGAGATTATTAAGATTCAATTCTTGAGATTTATAGGACTAGAAAGTTATCGCTTTCTTTGATTGTATTAAAATTGATTGATCATCATCAATATCCTGTTGAAGCTGAAGCCAAAAGGAGCATGATATTCTGAAAAATGTCAAGCTTTTTTTGGGTGTTCTGTTTGTAAATTATTGATAATATCAATAGAAGGCAAAGGTAAACCGAAAAGGTTACAATACCTTTCATCAATTGGAAACAACTTTCTTCTGGTACAGTTTATGATGTATTCACATGGTCTTTTTCTGGTATGCACAATTCTACATTGGAAGATCAAAATCTGTTATTTTTGGAATATTCTGGACTATCATATCCTCTCATTATTCAGATTTCTTTTCCTGGTAAACTGATTTGAGTAGTTATGGGTCAAACCATCTCTCGCAAAGAACGTCAATAGACAAGCAAACATATTTCTTTATTATTAGTAAAGATAGACATTGCAGAGAATAGACATTCAGTTATATTGAACTTAATATCTTGCAACCTGAAAAGTGTTTTTTACTGAAATAAGTATAAAACTAAAAAAAAAAGTGTTGATAATGTGGTGAATAACATATAAGCCAGTTAACAGCGCTGCTACCCGAGCTATTGTTTTGGTATCATGGTTAAGTTACTGGACTACGAACCACAAGGTCCCAGGTTCTATCCTCGCGCATCTCATATCTCTAAAATAAGAATTTATTTGATAAGATGTAAAAAGCTTTCTGAAAGAAAACTTAAATAAAGTAAAACTGAAAAACTTGAAAAAATCAATTTCTGCTACCGTTTATTTATATTATTGCACACTTTTTGCTTGCTCAATTTTATATTTAAAGGAAATGCATTCTATGGTATTATAGAAGAACTATGAAAACAGAGAAACATTTGCTCGATATTCAATTACATCACATTTTTTCTGTGAGTAACGCAGTATACTTCAAATTAGCCATCCTAAATAAAAATGGTACTTGTTAATAAAAAGAAGAAATAAGTGCACTAAGTCAATCCTCGTATCCCCTGTTTTCTTATATCACAATATTTTCTTTTTAATCTCGATTTCAAATGCTCCCTGTCAAGTTTCGTTATTGGACGTTGGCACAACAAATCAGACCCTCACATCAACTAAAAATTTAATTTTGCTTACATCCTAAAGTAAATACCATGATTTTATTTATGAAGTAATAAGATTTCTCATATTCTTTGAAGAAGAATTTTCTTTTAAGGAGCGCAAAATTCAAAGAAATGAAAAATATAATTTAGAAAAGGAGAAAAAAAAAATCTCAGTAATCATTTTCACTAATCCCTAAAATAAAAATAACTAAGAATTTCAATTGAGGAAAATTCAGAATACTCTCCTCCAAGGAAATTTAAATTTATTTGCTTTTCTTTCCCAAAGATCTCAACGACCAGATTTATTTTACAACTTATCGGCTCAGAATTTCAATTTATTACTTTGAAATCCATTTCAGTTAACATTTTTTTAACTGGCATAACAACTATTTTATTGGAATAGAAGCTGAGAAAAAATATCAACTGACATGCAATTGCATTTTATTATTTCTTTAATGAAAATAATAAAAACAATTAATTTTTAAAGCCCGCTTTTTCGTTTCTTTTAAAATAAATTTAAATAATTAATTCCGGGACTCGGAACGAAAGAATGCGGTTTCCTGTTATTCATATAAGGCTCTTCAACCAACTAAGGACATTATTTCCATTTAATTTCCGTAATTGGTTTTAGCGCAGTATAAAATAAAATCAAGGTAGAGTTTAAATTAAAATGCAAATATATATATAAGGAAAAAATAAATAAAAATTTATTTTGTTCTCGAATTTATTTATTTTTTAAATACATTTAAGGAATGTCTTTTAATGTCTTCGGGAAAAATAAATCAGCGATCATTGATTTTTATTTTCTTTCTTTCGTTTCTTGTGTTTTAGGAATTCATTTATTTTTCTCAAAGACTCGGGAATCTCACATTAATAGGTTTTTTTTCAATTAGAGATTATATTAAGTTTAATAGTTTGATAAATCAATTTTGCGATAAAGTACTTAAATTTCAAAATATACCTCCCTTAGATTTTTCTAGTTTTAGTTATGTGTAAAAAATTTAAATTGAATAGATATCTATTTCAAAATTGCTTTATTTCCTTTTTGAAAATGGAATAGATAATACTTCATTTTATTTTGATTAAAAAAATCTAAAATGGTTTTACTGCTGTGGAGATACATGTTAAGGAAAATGCTTGTAAAGAAATGTTATGGTTTTAATGTTAGATAAAGTATTAGAAAATAAATGTTAATGTTTTACTGTGTACTTTTACTTTTCTTTAAAGATATTTATTCATGGAAAGAAATTTATTTATGGATTAAATTATAATTGACTATTGTTTCAGAAGAGATGCTCGATTACTCGTCCCTTTACCAGAACTTCCCCCTTTTATCCTCTTTCCTTCTTTTATCTTACTCTCCCCTTTCTCCCTTTTCCCTTTTTTTTATTTTACCCAGCTATTCAAAATTCTCATCATTCTTGTTATGTTAATTTTCTTTTTTGTTTTTGTTGCAAAGTTAATTTAAGATGTAACTAACGTTGTTTTGTATTTCTGTTTCAACATATTTATATTCGGAGGTTAAGAACGTTGAGTTCAGAAACTCCTTCAACACTACCGCATATCATCAAATCGATTATTCGATTTATTGATTTAATCAATTTGTGTAAAATTTTCATGAGAGCAATAGGGGTGTGTCAAATTAGAATCACAGTTCGATATCATCATATTTAATAACTCAATATTCAACAATTTCTGACTTGAGAAATTAATGAATGTTTAATGCACTTTCAAGAAATGAAATCCCTCAAATACAAAGGGAACAATACTTATTTAATGTAATTGAAAATTCTGCATCTTGCTGTGAAATTTTAAATTAATCAAATTTTAGTATCTGCTTAAAATATGGAAAATGAAATATTTACAAAGTGAACGCCACTTAATGTGATCTCAGTTAAGGTTATTATTCATTTTACATTATCAAGACCTTACGGGGATGATCCGAGGCATTCAAATGAACACAAAAATATTCGCTTAGTTTGATTATTACATTATTTAATGTTATCAGATATGAAACAGAGAATTAACTTATTCTTCATTTTCTATCAGCATTAATGAGTGACTTTCATGGAATTTCCTTATAAAGAAACAATTGGAAGCATGTTTTCCTTGGAATCAAATACTGAGCAACCATAAACTTTTGATACTAACAAAATAGAGAAAAAAAGAACCGATTTGAGTGCTAAAGACAAAATTGAAATTCTTAACATGTATGAAAGTTTACAAAAAATGTGTCATTGCAACCCTGCGGCACTGTTGAAAATTTTACAGCCTCTTCTTAAAGTTTTGAAAAAAATCATGAAAACTGAAAAATTTTATTACTAAGACCAAACAATAAATATTGATAATTTAGAGGTGAGGGAATTTTTTTAAGAAAACACTTCAATGAGCCCCAACACACTAATAAATGTATCGAGCATTTGGTTATTTGAAATCCGGCCTACAGCATTATTCAACAAAACACAAAAAATAATAATAAGAGTATGAACAATATATAAGTGGACTGTTAAAATGTAATTACCTATAAACAATAATTAATGCCTTTATAAAATATATGTTATATGAAATTTTTTATGTAAGCACTGTGTTTTATTCGCTTTGTGATTGATAGATAGTGAGTCACCTCTTCCATGACATTTCAGGTCTTTTTGCCAATATTGTCTGAAGTATTTAATTAAAATTATTTCTACATTGTAATAAGCATTTATATTGCATTTGACGGTAAAATGATGACAAAAAAGGAAAATTAAAGTTTTAATTAACACCAGATGAGTTTAAAACATTATAATTTGTTAATTCTTCTTTTAAATACAAAATTTGTGACAACACTAATCAATAAATTCTGGTTTGGTAATCTTTTGCATAACGGAAACTTTTTTGTCTTTCGTCTGGCAATCAACCGAATAATGTCTGAGTACTCTTTTTAATCCTGCATTGCTTTCGCAAAATAGTAATAAAGTGTCTACCGATATCAGATGAAAAAAAAATGCGTCCGAGCAAGAAATTGCCAATTTGAAGAGAAAAGTTGCTAAGGTGGTGGCAAAATATAAATATAAAAAAAATCAATAATCAGATATTAGAGATGTAAGCAAATAATGTTCATATTGGGGGTTGGCTTTGAGTTTTGAATCAGAAGTTGACCAATCAGAAAATGCCTGTTCTCATCTTGGACAGATTAAGCTCCCAGCATTGAACGAATGGCCAGTAAAGTTTAAAAATGTAATTGAGCTCTAAGCCTTAATGCTTTAATTATATGAGTATTCGTTCATTTAATTATATGTATTATATAAAGAGAGAGCTTTTTCTTTTAAAAGAACATTTCTTTTTCTTTTAATTTTGATTCCAATAAATATATTTTTTTTGTAATTTTTATCTTACATTTTTTTAATGAATTCCAGTTGCCAAGACTGCGTGAACCACAATTTGACTGGTTTAAGTAGTTACTATACCAATGAATACTCACTTCGTCTGTTTGTAAAACTGTTCAAATAAAGACTTTGCATACCTCATGATAAACACACTTGTTTATTTTCAAATAACCCGCATCTATTCCCTCAATCTCCCAGAATTAAGTATTGATAGAGGCATCTAATATGCACTGTGCTTTCAGCCCAGTCTTTAAGTTGTTCTTGTTCAAGTAGCCAAGAAAAACCCTTCTGTTCTAGTGAATTGTTGCATTTGACTTTCATGTAAATATTTTCCTGATGCAAGTGGACTCTTTTTAAATGAATAGAAGGAAGTGAAGTTAGTTTTTTTCACTTCCTCATTGCAGAAGAGATTTCCCTTTTCCCTGCTCTAATCTTATTTGTGATCTCAAGTGAGAGAACGGAGAGGGATCTTTTGAATTCCGTTCAACGCTAGAAGTTCTGAAGAAAAGCTAGATTCGCAGAAAATCGAAAGGAAGCTGTTTCACCAAACCCTTATTCGATGTGATGAATAAAAAGAAAACGAGAACGAATCGTTATCAAAATGAGAGAATTAGACCTTGTTTCCTTTTATTGGTAGTAAAAAGTGCTTGAAGAAGTTGCGGATGCAAACGTTATAAAATATTTAACACTTATAAAAAGCTTTTGCTCCCTAAAAACATAACATAGTATGTGATATAAAAAGGCTCTTAAATAAAAAAAAATTCGTAAATAGCAGAGAAACGATAGAAATACATTTAATTTCTTAAACCTATATGTATAAAAAGGCATTCTTAATCTGCATAATACTAAATCGAAAAATTTATGTGTTCGGCGTTTCTATGAGGTGATACCACTTTCAGATGGCACTACTAATTTATAGTTTAGTTTCTTGCTTATTAATTAATCTCTCGGGTTACAAAGAAACCCTCTCTTTCACTCTCTCTCGCACACAGAGAGAGGGGGAGAGGGTTAAGTGAGAGGGAGAGAGAGACAAACATACATACAAACGTACACACTCAGAGAGAGAGAGAGAAAGACACCCACAAACAGAAATAGACAGTGAGAGAGAGAGAGAAACATACACACACACACACATACACATTCAGAGAGAGAGAGAGAGAGAAAGACACCCACAAACAGAAATAGACATATATATATATATATATATATATATATATATATATATATATATATATATATATATATATATATATATACAGAGAGAGAGAGAGAAACACACACACACAGAGAGAGAGAGTGAGAAAGACACCCACAAACAGAAATAGACAGAGAGAGATAGAGTGAGAGAGACACACACACACAGAGCGACAGAGAGAGAGAGATAAAAAGACACCCACAAATAGAAAGAGACAGAGATAGAGTGAGGGGCACACACACACACACGCGCGCGCACAGAAAGAAAAAGAGAGAGAGAGGGGGGGATACAAGCACACACAAACAGAAGGAGAGACAGAGAGAGAGAGGGGGATACAAGTACACACAAACAGAAGGAGAGACAGAGAGAGAGGGAGACACGCACACACAAACATAGCGAGAGACACAGAGAGAGAAACAGACCTACAGACAGACACACTCAGAAAGAGGGAGAGATAGGTAGGCAGACACGCATTACTCACGCAAACACACATACACACACGCAGGGAGAGAGAGGAAGACAAGCACACACAAACAGAAGGAGAGAGAGAGAGAGAGAGAGAGAGAGAGAGAGAGAGAGAGAGAGAGAGAGAGAGAGAGAGAGAGAGAGAGAGAGAGACGCACACACAAACAGAGTGAGAGAGAGAGAGAGAGAGAGAGACGCACACACAAACAGAGTGAGAGACAGAGACAGAGAAACAGGCCTACACACAGACACACTCAGAAAGAGAGAGAGAGATAGGCAGGTAGACACGCACTACTCTCGCAAACACACACACATACACGCACATACACAGACAACTTAGACAATTTAACAAAATATGAAAATGTTTCCTTTTGCATTATATAGGCATACTAATGGACAGTTAATGATTTATACATTCAAAATAATCAGAGATTTAGTATCACTTTCCATAAAATAAGGGAATAGAAATATCCCTCCGAGATCTATTCATTGACGGAGAATCTTCTCTTTTCTTCGCAAATCACTACATTATTTGTCTTCTCCCTCTTTAGAAAAGACTAATGCCCTTGAGATTCATACATACAGCTGCATTATACATTTATCTCTCCTTTGAGATCGATGTGAAATTTCATCGGTCTTATTTCCGGTTGTTGGATGCCCGGGAGGAAGGGTGGAGGGTATCAGTAGAGCTTTAATGTGAATGTTGAGGATCTGGGAAATTAGGTTCGGGGAAAGATAATAGCTTACGTTCTGTATCAACTGTGGAGCTAAAAACATTAAAATTCCCAGATGCGTGGGACTAAAATAACGTTCTCGATTCTCTCAGGTTTTGGCATTTACTGTTTCTGGAAGATTAAAGTATTATTGCAGGCAATTTATGGTGCTTTATATAGAAATGGGTGTCGTTTTAGGAAAAAGGGAATTATTCATGAATCATAGAATTTTAATTGCGTTTTTATTAGATGGTTTGAATGAAAGCTATGCATGAAAATTGATTGAATTTTGAATAGCATCTATTTTTGTTGATTTGATTTTAAAAGATATTCTCCACTTAATGCTGTGGAATACTCGACATTTTATTTAAGAGATTACAAATTTGTTCAAGTTTTTTGTTGTAATTTTTTATTTATTTATATATTCCGGAAAGGTTTTGTTTATTAGAATGCCTTGATATAAGCTGAGGAACAAGAAATCCAATCTACGTATTTTATAAAGAAACAAAATAAAATTCTTGTATTTTTTGTATAATTTATACATTTTAATATTTTTTAAAAATGATTTTTCACTCTTAGTAATGATTATAAAAGGAGTTTTTTTCTCAATTAATGAAAGTAAAGTGTAGATAAAGTTGCTGACATTTAATTATCCCGATGCAATTGCTGAATATATTTTTCGATAGTTAATATAAGTTAAATCTGTTATTATACAAAATATAAGCAATACATTTTCTAGTATGATTTCAAACTGTAGCAAATCATAAAATTAGCTAGAAAAGTCAGCTGAAAGTGAACTTTCATACCAATAATGATACATCAAAGTAATCGAGTAATGACTATGTTAAAGTTTACAATGCAAAAATTATATTAATTGTTTTTTGTCAAATTTAAACTCTACTTAATAGAAGAGGTAAGGATATAATATCAGAGGTCCCAAGCAAACCCGGACAGGAATCACTTTGTGTCATTCGTTATCAAACTATTCCAGATTCTTAAAGCGATGGAATGCTACATCTGGAAATAGTACTATTTCTGGTATTTCGCGATTTCAATAGACATTGAAAACCCTTTATATACAACACTAGGGACTAAATCGGAGAAATATAAAATTTCAATTTAATACCAATTTTATGCAGGCTATAATTCATTATTTATTGACAATCTTCCATTTTTTGTTATTTTTTTTCCACTGTTATATTATATTACTTATTATAACTGCTAAAATTCCAGGCTTTGAAATATTTTCTTCTGACTTCCTACATGCTATGATCGGCCTTTTCTATTTTACCATTTATATTTTATTATAACTACTAAAATTCCAAGCTTTGAAATATTTTCTTCTTACTTCATACATGCTATTTTCGGCCTTTTCTATTATATTATTCATATTTTATTTTCTATTATCTTTCTATTTCTTATTTTATTATTATATTTTCTATTTTTCGGCCTATTCGGCCTTACGTATTATATTATCATAAGATAATATAATACGTTTCATAATTTTTTTGTTCATGGACTTTTTATTTGTAAACCACATGTTTTGCTTCGAAAGGATGCCGTTAATGCTTACAAAGTGTATATGGGTGGAGTATACACCCAGACATTACAGAGAAGACTGAATCTGACAGAGGGTGGGGGCTAAAGGATGGTCTTGCAGTTTTTTAGAAGACAAGTGAGTGGAAAGTGTAGACACACTTAATCTTCTGTCAGTCGCAATAGTTTTTGTCCCTCAAAGTTTTTAACTCATTCACAAATGCGATATTTATTTTTTTCTGCTATCCATTCGTTAGGTTTTGATAATTTCCTCCTTAAAACTATATTAATTGATCTTAATGAGCATAAAATTGGAAAAGAAATAAAAGTAAATTGAAATAAAAATAATGCTTTTACCTAATCTGGTACATGCTTATCTGTAAGATATTTCAGAAGATTAAATAAAGTAGTTTTAAGTGTTTGCTGATTTGAGGGAAGCGCTTGGACAGAAGGTTCTTAACCTCCGGACATAAGAGTAAGGGCATGGCAATGGGATTATTCAGTAAATGGTTATGTACGATAAATTGTGGATTTACGCATAATTAATAAATCCAGAAAGGAAACATAAAAAGAAAAATATAAATGAGGAAAAAAACTGGTTGTATTAACGTTGGTATTTTTAATATTGTTTGGAATATTGTCAAATATCTGGAATTAAGGGTCACTTTAATATAGTCTTATACTTATCTTTGCGCTAGGTGAATTCTTTTCAACTTCTGCATTTATTATTATTATTATTGTCTTTAAAAAATTTACATCCCTCAAGAATACAGATTTGTTTTTATTTCTGCATTCTTATCACACTTTAATTTAACATCGAAGGAATCAGCATCACAATTTTGATCGATTTAAAACATGTCACATTTCAAGAAAATGTAATTTTTTTTCATTTAACACTTTCATTTTAAGAAATCTTTCAAACTGCATTTTAACGTTTTTTGAGTTCATTAAAGTCGACAGACAAAGATTTAAAATATAAATTGAGCATTCTGTTATTGAGCATTTCCATCATTTTAATGAAGAATCATCTTATAATATTAGGTGATTCTTCATTAAATGGAGTCTTTCATGATATAAATTTATCAATAGTGCTGATAGATTGATTGATTGCCCTTAAATATCTTGTGTTGATAGATTATTGATTTATTTGTAACATTTATCCATTTTTTTTTGTGTAACAATAAACAGATAAGTCATCGATTTCATTTCGACAGTTTTGGTAACTCAAAGCTGTATAATTTATATATAATATTATTATCATTCCTATTCTAATTTAACTATTAATTTATTCGCATTTAAAGATTAATAAAAAGCCCCCCTATTTCAAATATTTTTAAAAATAAAAATTGCTTTAAAATTATTTTTGGTGTTATAGACTGCAGACTAACTGATGATTTTAGTTTCGAAAGTATAGCAATTTACTTTAATGAATTATATAATTGATTCATCATCAAAATTTTTGATTTAATTGTTGATAGTCGTACTCCTGGGCGGAAAGAGAAGGGAGGCTATGGTATAAGCAAGCAAGTTCTCGTTTTTTAAGTGTATAGAGTAATAGGAAGGGGTCGAATTACAATCATCCTGCAATGATGGAATTGTAGGATGGTTGAGTTGTGACTTTGAATATGGTTTTTCAGTCCTGGATCTTAGGATAACCACTTAAGTTTCGCCTGCGATAGCAGCCTTTTGAAATGACAGCGATACTCCTGGCTACTGTTTAATTGATTCATAAAAAACAGTTTCTCAAAAGAAAAAATAATAGAGAGTGCACAATTAAGCGCTATTTTGTTCAATATTTTAATTATCGAGGTAAATATGTTGATAAAGACGAATAAGAACAAGCTGGTATGAATAATTCAATAAACAGCTTTTAGAAAAAGTTTTTTTTTCTTTTTTTTTATTTACCTTTTTATTTCAAGACCAGAAATCATAAATTTTGACAGTTAATTAATACACCCACAAACATTTGAAGCTTTTATTAGCAAATTTTAGTACGAGTACCTTTTTTTTTCAAGTACCGATCTATCGATATAAAAAGACAACGGTAGAGAGTGAAATTAATTTATTATCAAATATTTTGTATTATCATGGTAATTCTTTCATAAACTCACTCTGGATATTTAAACATTTGTCATATTAGGGATCATGATTCATATCTTCTCTTCAAAAAACATTACCACTAGTGACGTGTGTGAAATGGGCCCTAAGGTTCCTTTGAAGCTCCTCATTAGTCTAGAATTATTATTTTGGTCCTAGCCATTTCTTCATTTCAGAGAAGAGATGAAAATTACTCGGCTCTAAGCCGCGTTTTCGATGAAGGGGGATTGGGAGGGTGGTACAAGAGCGCAAGATTATCGCAACCGAAGATCTTGTTCAATGATTTTGTTAATCCATTCAAAAGAAAAAGATGTCGGAATTTCAATTGACCGATTAGCCCACCAAATTTGTTATTTTGGAGAGTGAATGTTTTGACGTTCTTATTTCATATTCCTACCTTAAAAGAAAATTCAAAATTACAATCTTATGATGAGATTCAAAGCAATGTTATGGCCCATTTCACATAAATGGCGACAAAAAAGGATTTAAACTTGGTCCACCGATATGACAAAAGTCTAATTTTCAAGGCGATTATATTGAAAAGTAATCACATATAATATTTAATTCATTTTGTTATTAAAACCTATCTGTTTTAAACAGAGCTTGAAAATAAAATTAATTATACTTTTTAAAAATTATTTTCTGTTTAATTTCTAGTATCCAAAATTAATTAATAAATTTGATGATTAGAATAACAAATTTTATAATCACATAGCTAAGAATAACTTGTATAAAAAATAGCCTCGTTTATTGTATCACAGATTTAATAAATTGAAACATATTTACTTTTTATTAAAAATGTCACATTATGAACACTCCAAAATGTAATTTTACTTTCCTTTTTTAAAAATTTTCTTAATACTTTAATTTATCTGTCGATAAATTGCTTTAATTAAAGATCAAATTCAAGAAATTAATATTTGGAAAATATATGCGGTCGATAGAACGCAACAGCTGTTTGCGTGTTATAAATCCTGATTAAACGAATTAATGTCTTTACACGCAAGCCTTTGCAGTCTTTATTCGGTACCTACTTTCAGTGGAAAAAAACAGACATTAGTGAGTTAAGCAAAAGAATTTACTCTTTCATTAACGTCGCAATCGAATGGCGTCTCAAGGGAAGATTAAAAGAATTTTTTTTTCATATTTTCTGATGTCCACTTAAGGGAAAAAACTCATTATCTTTTCTAAAGGTGATTAATCATCTTGATAAAAAAGTTTGAAATATTCCAATTCAAAAGCTTGGAATTTAAATTTTTTTAAACTTTATTTTTTTCTTTGTTCTTATTTATTACTTTTTTATTTTATTTTAAATTCTATGGCACTTTCTTCTTAATGGATAAAAAAATTAATTACGTCAGGTGTTTGTTACACCATCAATCATTGTATGTTAAATACATACATATCTTGTAGGATACCTTATATCTTAAGATCATTAAATAGAGTTTTAAGAGTAAGACGTTTAAAAATTAAATACAGTTTTAAAAGTAAGAAGTTTAAATAGAGTATTAAGAGAGTTTAAAGATTATTCTACTTAAGCATATTATAGAGACAAATAAATTACAAGAAAATCTTGTATGTCGGAGATATACATTTTAGAATGTTGAAAAAAATGATTAAAAAAGTATAGAAATATTTTTTAAAGTAAAAAAAAAAACTTTAAAGTTTGTAACTATATATGCTTTAATTAGATTGTATTTGGTGGATACGAAATGCATGTGTATATCCCTGAACTAAGAAGGCTTATATAGAGTCTGGCCTCTTTTAAAGCAGATATAAGTTCTATTTACCACTTTAAATCAAGAGTAATTAATTTAATTTAAACAACTAATTTATTTCCTCTGACTTTTCAATATAAAAATATCTAAGACAATTAACAAAACTGTCTATACATCTTTGGGCTGCTGTTGCATAAGATAGTGTGTTCAATGCAATGTCAACACGTATGTGAGGCTTTAACAGTGATATCGTAAACTTTATCTCAATCTTTTCCTCCTAAAATTTTGTAAGTTAGAAATGTGCAAAAATAAATGAAAATCTCCTTTCAAAACCATAAAGCATTTGTCTTGATCTACAGTCTTGTATTTTTTAGAAACATAGCTAATAATGCAATGACAATTAAATAAATAATTATATCTTAAAAAAATAAAAGATCAATGTCAGCAAAATTATTCTGTATATAATACTATTTTGCTATGTTAGAATCCCTAAAATCCCTAAAAATATCGACTGGCTATTCCCTAAAATCCCTAAAAATATCGACTGGCTATTTATACTAGGAACGTGGACTTTTTTGTTACTATGAAAACATTTTGAGCATTTGCATTAACTCTTTATCGTAAAGATAAGCAAAAAAGGCGGAATTTTTAAATTTCAAAAATCTCAAAATTAAAAAAAAAATCACTATTTCTTCAGAATGAGGCGATTTACACATATTTTTATTGTAATTTAGGTAAATAATGCACATGATACCCTGTGAAATTGAATAGCTGTTCATCATGCTCATTTCGGAAGTAAAATTGTTTCCCTCTGTCATTCGTATGAAGATATGAAACCTCAAACTCCCTTTGAATGAATTTAACTACGAAATACTTGGCATTTTTTTTCTCCAAGAAGCTTACAACAACAAACATTCCAATTTGTAATTGTTGCAGAATGGTGATATCAAGCTCATGGGTCACGGTAACCTTCATAATTTCAATTTATTTGTTAGACGTGTCATGAAAAGAAAATGCCTAACCAAATTAATCTCTACAGTCATGGCCATTCTACTGATTGTTCTTTCTTTCTTCTATGAGTCCTCTTCCCAATTTAATTTATTATAGATATTTAATTTATTTCTGGAATTGCCTTCTTCCATTAAGTCTAGTTCGTGATTATTTCTCTTGGGGTCATACCGATTTTCTATCTTCTTTTCGGTAACCTCTGGTTACTATTCTGACGACAAACATGAAGATAATTTTGAAATGAATCAAGACTTCTTTCTGCATCCAATATTTGATTAAAAAAAAGTTCTTCAAGATCGAATGGTATGACACCATCTCTCTAGAATCCATATATGATGACTGATTTCATTTTATCTTCTGTTTTCCAAGCACCGGCCAATTTTGCAAGGAATATAGGAAAACGAAAAAGAAATGTCCAGGAATAATCTTAAATGAAAGGGCAATGGGAGTAGAAATACAAATCAAATGACTGAAATTTTGTATTCTGTAAAGGCTCTCTCATTTATATACCTTTAAAGATTCTCATTATTAAACCTTTCTGATCAGACAGTGTTTTTGGTCCATATTAGAAAAACTCGAGGAAATTACTTTTTGAAATGCAAAGCGTCGAATCTTCCACAGGAAGTGTTGTTTTAATTTGTTTCTTTGGATTATTTAGAAATCCAGGTATTCCATAGTTGCTCTGTAAGAAAAAAAACATAAAGAGGAAGTACTTTTCTTCCTTACGTAGTTTGGTCCAAAGCTGTAACTTTTAAGAAGTTAACTAACTTAAAAGAATTGGAAAACATGTCTTGATAATTATATTCTTTGCGAAATATTTTTAACCCTGGTTAATCGTTTAGACTTACCATATCCCAGTTTAATAAAACAGCCGGAGAAAAACTTTCTAAAGAAACTTTCTAATGGCTGAAATATTTTTTTCAGCTGATTTACTCCTATTTTATTTTAAGCTTGAGAAATGTGTTGGCATTTTCCGTTGTTTATGATATTCTTTGTATGAAAATCACATTTAAAAAAGAATTCTACAAGGTATCTCCGTTTAATGCGCATTTGAATTAGAGAACTTACAGCTCATAAAATCCAGGAAGACTTTCATGATGAGCCTCAGATCAAAATAATCATGAGATCCCTAATCTGCACAAGTAAGGACATGTTCAGCGACTTTCTGCTCAAGAAAGCTTCACAGCTCAAGAAAGTCTTGCGTCATGATTTCTTTGCACAAAGAATTACCTTATTCTCGGGAGCTCTTGGATGGATATTATACCTTTCTGATGTTCATTTTCTATTTAATCACAGCGTAGCGAGTTGCAACTGAGAATCATAATAATTTTGATACTTGAGTCATTCCAATCTCATTCCAAGATTTCTTCAATAATTCTTGATATTTGTAATGCTCATTAAGACAACACGTAAAATACAAGATTTGATAAAATGTAGAAAATTTTGAGGAAACAATACAGAATTCTACATTGGTAGAGTTGTTACAATTTCATTCAGTTTCTGGGTGCATATTAACTAAGTTATATTATTAGATTGTAATAATAAATTCATACATAAAAGTTATTCAGAAATGAAATTATATGCTTACAAAGCAAAACATGCAGTTTTTACTTGCGCTTTAATTTGCTCGAATCATTTAAGCTAATTACTAAAAACATTTGTGTTTTTAGTTAAAAGCTTAAAACTTGTACACTATAAATAAGAACTAAATTGTGTATAAATTCTATAGATAAATATCTTCTATGTATGGTGAAATCATGGGTCCTTTTATTCCAAAACTTGGTTTCGAGCCAAATTCTTGAAACAAGACTGACATTTTTTTCAGACAACCCCAAAGATGTCACACTTGGCTACTCTATCCTGTTTACTGTAATTTAATAATAAGACACTTCATTGTATTGAAAAATGCGTTTTCTCATTTTATTGTACGAAACTATAGTGAATCAAATGTTTAAAGAAACGAACAAGGTTTAGAAAATTTCTTTTCTACTAAGTGCATGTTTTCACATTGATGCTCATTTCTTATAGTCAAAAAAGGGGACAAAACTCATTCACGCTTTAGTGCAATCATACCCGGAAATATTCATCAATTTTAAGAATGGAATAAAAGCAAGAAGCAGAAGCAGAAGCAGAATTATATTGCAGATTATATTATAAAGAATTATATTATAAAGCAGATTATATTGGTGTTTATTTTTGTAAACATAAATGGACATCTAAGTTGAGTAGGAAATGTTCTTAAATACGTCACTGCATGATCGTTCTAAAAAGGACCAAGACACTTTCTTAATGTTATTCGATGATTGAAAAAGTCACCTTGAAAGCGATCTAAAAGTGAAATGCCATTCAAAGCCTTTTTATTTAAAATGTATTACAACACAATGAACGTATAACTGTATTTAAAAATGCATTAAGTGATTTGTGTTAAATACAACTTAAGCAATCTTCCGAATACTTTATTGAAAATTAAAAGCTAACCTCTTGTTTCTAAAAGGGACAAACAGGGAACTGCAATAGTAAAATACTTAGCAGAATTCACGTTTTCATTAATGAATATGTTAAAATTTTTTTGTTGAGATTTTGTTTTTCTGCAGTGATAAAAATATAATACATTTGTGTGCTGAACGTCCCATAAAAACCATGTCTGAGACAGCTTAAGAAATCAGACGAATGCACATAATTTATACACAAAAGCCAATATTCTATTTTATTCAAATCTCTGAAAATATGTCCATATTTACACTTCAAGGATTGATAATTTAGGAGTTACATAAAAATGCTTTCGGAAAAGGCCTCATTTTCTATTTTCAAGTACAAATTTTTAGATATTATACTGCTCGTCAAAAGCTTGCTTCCCCACATTGAGTGCGTTCATTATTTCACGATTGCAAATCCAAAAACAATGGTAATCTGGATTCCAACAGAAAAAAAATCAACAACGAAAAAAAATTCCAATGTCGGGAATGCGGGAATTTTCCAAGATCCAGGATGTATGTAAGATAATTACACTCATGTCCAAAATTAAGGTCACAAACATAAAATCTGCGAAAAATGAAAAACTATTCACTGTGTTGCCGCGAAATTTGGCACAGAGGTACACTACAATGGAAGAAAGAACATAGCCACATAACAACATGGAAAAGATTTTAATTGGGAATTAAGAAACAGGATATATCAAAAAGAGTTACATTATGAATCAGAGATAAAGCATTTATCTCGGGAAAAGCATGTCTAATATGGAATATGACCACCGTGCACTGCTATACAGGCTTCACAACGAGTTTTCAGACTGTTTATGAGGGTGTCAATAAATGCTTGGGGCAACAAAGCCCATTCTTCCAGAAGCGCGGTTTTTAACTCTTGGAGGGTATTAGGAGGGGGGGGGGGTTATGCTGCGTAATGGCTCTTCCGAGACCATCCCAAATATGTTCAATAGGATTGGGATCCGGAGTCCCCAAGGGCCAGTCCATACGTTGAATATCCTCTTCCTCGAGAAAATCATCAACGATCTTGGCTCTGTGTGGAAGCACGTTTTCGTCTATAAACATGAAGTCTGGGCCAAAAGCACCCGGAACAACTTCACATAGGTTTCAAGGATCTCATCCCTATAGCGATGTGCATTGACAGTACCGGCATCGAAGACGCCCATTGGTGTACGACTGTCCAACATTATTCCACCCCAGATAAGGATTCCTCTGCCACCAAATCTGTCGATTTCCTTTACGTAGGAGGGATGATAGTGAGCTCCTCGCTCTCTCCAGATGAAGATTCGACGAGTGTCATTCTGTGTGGTAAATCTCGACTAATCAACGAAAAGAACAAGCCCCCATTCTTGCTGTGCCCAAGACTGATATGTTAGGCACCACAACAGCCGGGCTTTTCTGTTGGATGCAGTCAAAGGGACGCACTCAACTGGTCGCCGGGCATAAAGGGCCCTCTCTGCTAGACGTCTGTATACTTTGTGTCTGGAAATTCTTACTCATGACGCAGCAGCAAGGTCACGAGCAAATTGAGGAGCTGTTGTCAGCCTATGCCGTCGTGCGCTTAATGCCAAATAGCGATCCTGTGCAGGTGTCGTTGCTCTGTGACGACCTTGGTCGGCCTTCCTGATTACAGTACCACTTGTTTGGAATTGATTCCACAACCTAAATACCACTTTCGGTGCCACTTGTAACCATCGAGCCACCTCTGCTTGAGACTGCCCAGCTTCAAGCCTGCCAACAGTTTTCCATCTCAAGGAATCGTTTAAACGATTATGAGAACTCATTCTCTCTGGAAACAGGTTAATTTTTTTTGTTTTGATGCAATATTCTCAAAATTGCAGGCAAAAATCCCAAATGCCTAAACGGTCTAATTTCAATAGGATCCGCAAAAACTAACGCTAAACAACATTTTTTCCCACAACAAAAGTTAATATCGTGTTAGCGGTCCTTCACAATATATAAAATATAATTTGTTTAAATTTTACTGGTAGCCATTTAGAATTACTTTGAAAAACATTTTTGTGACCTTAATTTTGGACATGAGTGTATATATATTCCAACGGAAAACAAGATGTGTTTGAAGAAGTGTTATGAAACTACTGAAACAATTATAGAGGACAGTGAAAGTGTAAAATGCTTCTGATTTTCATAGTACTATATTTTATAGACACTAGTATCAAACATGCGAATATATTATATATGTCGCATTAGTCATATTTTGAAGAAAAAAAATTCCGATTTTTATTTATCAGCTTTAAATTTTAATTAATAATCATTTCACAAAAGGCAATAAACTTACAATTTTATGCATCCTTTTACTTCTGTTTGGGTAATTCAGCTGATCTGCTCAAGGTATTCAAATAAATTATTATAAATAATCTCATATAAAGATTTGTTGTTAAAAAAATAAGGTAGAAACATTAGTTTTCTCAAAACATAACTTTTGAATTCTTTCCTCTATTTAAAACTGATAATTCAAACTGCAACCACCCGCAGAACTCACTAGACCCACTGAAGATATGAGCAATGCACTCACTAAAGTCACTTCACTTGGAAGTCACTGTTCTGTATGCTCGGAACAGAAACGTCAATAATTTTAATACATTATACAGATGAAGAGCGTCAATGCGATAATGATATAAAAGATGCCATAACAGTAATGTCTTTTTAAAATATTCCTTCAATCCCACATGTCCCGACATCTTCAATCATTTCTCCACATAATAACCGCATCAATGTTTACTCGAACAAATTCTCATTGATACTGAAACCAATTAATCTTGTATGACCACATAATATAGAATGAAAGAGAATTAAGTGGAATTTTTTACCATTCTATTATATTTACCCATTCTAAACTTTCCTTAGCGAGGAAAAAATATCTTTTAAGAAGCAATCTGTCCTTATTTTTATTATTTCTCTCCCCTTTTCTTCGGTGGATCCATACTTGAAGAGTTGACAGTTAAATAGTTTAAGCAATGATCAGTCATAAATGACGAATTGAACTGTCAAAGTATATTATCTATTGAATTTGTTGTTTGGCTTGGAAGAAAAATTTTGATCAAAATCGATACTCTTTGGATTCTTTGAGATGTCGATTAAATAGAAATATCTCCTTTTACAGGGTATGATGATTAAGTTAATTATTTCATATAATGTTGAAGAAAATATTTTCTGAGGAAATTAATTTATCGAATGTCAAGATGATTTTCTCTTAACCTCTGGTATTTCAACTTATTTTGTTTACAATATCTGTAAGTTTTATCACATTAGTTTTGGATTAGAATTCCCCCTTGTGATTTTTTAAAAAGATTGTTGAACTTTAAGAGACAAATATAAAATGTCAGATGGAGGTTGTATAGGGTATTATTACTTTATTTGCTCGAAATATTTAAAGAAATAAATTTTTCTTATATATTTCAAAATTGTTGGAATGATTTATAGAAAGTATTTTTATACAGAAACTTTGTTGTTCTGACAGAAATTATTTTAATGCGTATTTAAATTATTTTACAGAAATTATTGTACATTGTACAGAAATTATTTTATTCAGAATTTAAATTACAGAATAGAATACTAATTTCTATTTGATTTTTTGAAATATTTAGATAAAACTCATGATGGTAATATTTCATGACTATTTTCTCAGTCTTTTTGAATATGTTTTTCTCTTTAGTTTAAACTTTAATTTATGATAACTTCTAGCACCTCATTACTATCTCATTCACTGCTTTTTTGGGTTTTTTTATTGCATGATGTGTAATATAGTTTGCAAAGATTTAAGCAAATAAATTGAGAATTTTCAAATAAATGAAATGAAAAACAACACTTTAGTAAATATGGATATTAGAAGCAAAATATAATTAAAATAAAACCATAATAGTTTTTTGCTTCGAATAACATTATAGTAAAAAAAAGAAATAAATATGTCTTTATTCAAGTTGAACAAATTTATTACCAAAAAGTTTGTCAATTCCTTCACTCTTCCATTTTCATAATTGTGTAAATATTACATCTTGTTATTTTATATTATTTAAATCTTTATTTCATTGGCGAACTTGATTTTATTAATTTACTTGAGATTATGAGCCCCTGTTTTATTCAGTTTTCTTAAATATACCTGGTTTGTAAAATAATAGAAGTAATTAGTTTATTTTGCGAAGTAATATATCGGAAACAAATAGAAACATCGGATCAAAAAAAATTCTGTTTTCATGAAAAATTGATTTTCTAGAAAATATTAATTTAGAATTATTCCCTTTATCTTCTTTATTTACTACTCATTTTCAAAAAAGAATTTTGGGAATTTAATAAAGAGTTTTTTTCGTTTTTCCTTAGTGTTAAACTTCGAAAATTAAAATAATATGCATTCGCATTCCAAAATATAAAAAATAAAAATCTTCGACAGTCAAAAGTGTTAGTTGAAATGAAATTACCCTTATCTTATTCCCAAAGAAATTCAAAGAATCCCAAGAACAATCCTCGTATTTCAGTTAATTTACTAATGTCACGAATGATTGAGGAATGACGGAGAGGACGTTACAGATCATCGCCTTGTTCCTTGAATCGTCCATAAATAACTAATTGAGTTTGCTTTGTCTGAACAGCCTAATTTACTGCTCCTTCAGATTGTAATAGCCTTGCTTCAGTCATTTAGCCGGTTAATGATTGTTCAGAGGATTTAATCCTTATTAAGACGAATGTGAGATCAGATACAACTATCAGTTAGAGCATCTTTCTAAAGCCAACAGAGCGGAGAGAAGTGTTGCTTGTTATGCTGCGTTTGATAAAATAATATCAACTACTAGATCACCATCGACAGATGATTATTAGTTATTCAATGGTTTGGCATAAGAACTTTCTATTTAAGAGAGAGAGAGAGAAAAGAAAATTAATTGAGATATAGTTTCTAATGTAAAAAAAGTATATTTCATTGCATTAAAACTTTTTTGCATGTTTTATTATATAATGAGTAAACAATGTTTGAGGTTACGGCATAAAAAGTACCTTAAATTTAAAATATCAATTTTACTAAAGAAGGGATTAACCTTTATAATTATAGGAATTTTTCGATGCAATTCTCAGCGTATTGATTTTTTTTATATTATAATGTATATATTATAAATATTTATTTTTTTACATATATAATAAAATTTAAATAAAATTCTAAAGTTCTTTAGAACTTAAACAATTTAAAATTCTCTTATCTTTTATAGACAATATGTGTTTTAAAATCCAGTTGTTGAAAATAGCATAGAAATCGTATTTAATCAGTGACTCCAATGATTTAGTCTAATATTAATATATATATAACATTAATTTATCAAATAAAATTTAAAAATGTGATTTAAATAATACTACTGATTGCAATATGCTTGTTTTATATTATTGATAATGAACACAATATAATATTCTAGTACAAAACCAATAGTATTTCTTTTCGATATAGAATAATTTTGCCCTCTTGACGTATTGTTTCTGATAATCAATTAGACTTCATACGAATTTAAATTTGGAGTAACATCGTATGGTTATATCATAATTTTTTAATTTTAATCAAACTTACCTGAAATCAAATAAATCAATCGGAAGTAATAACGCACACACACACACGCACGCACACACACACACACACACACACACACACACACACACACACACACACACACACACACACACACACACACACACACACACACACACACACACACACACACACACACACACACACACATTTATATCAGAGGAAAATTTTTATATATACAAATATTCAATTATATAGGAAAGAGAGTTGTTATTTCTTAAAAATATTCATACAAAGAAAGAACATTTCTATTAAATGAATCACTTTCTCTACGTTTGTTAAAAATAAAAAAGATGCCGATTATCCCTCAGAATTAATAAGTAATCCAAATAAATTAAATCTGCTAAATAATCAAAATTTAAAATATTAAAAAAAATCATTTATGAAGTAATCTTTTTAAACATTTTACTTCAGAAATAAATCGAAATCCCAGAATTAATACAAATTCTTAATTTTCTGAGAAGGAAAGCAGATTATTAATAATTGATACATAACACTATTTCATGAAGACTTTTCTTTTAATCACACGTTTAAGTGGAAATAAATTTTATGTTAATTTAATTGCTTACATATTATTTATTCTTAGTAAAATGTAAACAATACATAGGAAATGTCGGGGAAACACATTCTTTGATAATGATTTAATGAAAAAAAAACTATTCGTTTGTAATTTGATATAGATTAAAACCTGTCTTCATATCTAATTATCTGATTTGTTGTCGATGTACATAGATTATGTTTCTTCAAAACTAAAAATGAAACTTGATAAGAAGTGATAAAGTGAAAGCATTTGATAAGTATTAAGTAATTTGTTATGTAAATAACGTAACAAACAATTTTAGATCTGTCAGTACATACTTTCTTATCTCAACACTTTTCTCTTTCGTGTGAAACTTACTCATATGTTTTCTTGATAATTAACTTTCACATGTCCTTGAAGGGAAAAAAAAGAGGTGATGGAGCTAGATAACCGCTAGGATTTCGAAACAGCAGCGCTAACTAAATATTTTATTTTATCTTGGAATTATGAAATTATCACTGGAAAATGATCACCTATATCTGTTTATCTATGCTTTAAATATGTAGACTGAATTTATTTTTCCAGGACTAAAACATTAAAATAGTTATGAAGATATACGCAAACAGAATTTCCTGTTTAATTAGTTAGCAAAATTAGTGCATTCTGGTAATGGAAAACGAAAGGTAGAAAATAAAAGGGAACTTTAAAAAGAAATGTTTGATTAAAATGAAAAAAATTATTTATACTCGTAAACAATTGCTTATGTATTTCATCAATTTGACATTTGGATGATTATGAGATTAGGATTACATATTATGTATGCAATGAGATAAAGGAAAGAGGTGTAATATGTTTTTGTTTATATTGGTTTTTGCTCTATAGCATACAATAAATAGAATTTTAAACCTAACAAAAAGTAAACAGAATGACTTAAAAGCGTTTAATTAAACTTTAAAGGTAGATTGTAAAGACAGAAACTTGAAATTTTTACAATAGAATACCTGGTCACAAACGCAAAGAATGAACGGTTCTGGAGGTTTATGCAATGAATTTAGGAATTCAATAAAAACCAGGGGAGTATATTCCACAGCACTTTCTCACACACTTTCTAATAAAACTCTCATCCCTCTTCCTCCCTATAAAATTGTGGACTTTGGATAATGCCGCGAATGGTTTATGCAATGAATTTAGGAATTCAATAAAAACCAGGGGAGTATATTCCACAGCACTTTCTCACACACTTTCTAATAAAACTCTCATCCCTCTTCCTCCCTATAAAATTGTGGACTTTGGATAATGCCGCGAATGGTTTATGCAATGAATTTAGGAATTCAATAAAAACCAGGGGAGTATATTCCACAGCACTTTCTCACACACTTTCTAATAAAACTCTCATCCCTCTTCCTCCCTATAAAATTGTGGACTTTGGATAATGCCGCGAATGGTTTATGCAATGAATTTAGGAATTCAATAAAAACCAGGGGAGTATATTCCACAGCACTTTCTCACACACTTTCTAATAAAACTCTCATCCCTCTTCCTCCCTATAAAATTGTGGACTTTGGATAATGCCGCGAATGGTTTATGCAATGAATTTAGGAATTCAATAAAAACCAGGGGAGTATATTCCACAGCACTTTCTCACACACTTTCTAATAAAACTCTCATCCCTCTTCCTCCCTATAAAATTGTGGACTTTGGATAATGCCGCGAATGGTTTATGCAATGAATTTAGGAATTCAATAAAAACCAGGGGAGTATATTCCACAGCACTTTCTCACACACTTTCTAATAAAACTCTCATCCCTCTTCCTCCCTATAAAATTGTGGACTTTGGATAATGCCGCGAATGGTTTATGCAATGAATTTAGGAATTCAATAAAAACCAGGGGAGTATATTCCACAGCACTTTCTCACACACTTTCTAATAAAACTCTCATCCCTCTTCCTCCCTATAAAATTGTGGACTTTGGATAATGCCGCGAATTGTTTGCATTGTATTAGTATTCTATATTTAGCGCGAATCTAGCATTTTTACTGAATTCTTCGTGAGAATCTGTATTATCGATAGCTAAATTGCTAGCTGATCGATAACAAAACTGGACACAAAACTACTGATGTAGTCACAAGTTAACATACCGGAATTGATTAATTTAAATCATTTACATGTATACAAAAATACTGAGTGACAGACGGTTAATCATTTAATGAATTTAGTTCAAAATATTATAAAAAAATCTATATTTTAGATGCTAAACCTGCGAACGAAATTTTATGTACATAGGCTTTTGTATTTTGTAGTTATCGAGTTCCTTTGTACTGGACCGGCTAGCCAGTACAAGCTCCCTATGAAAGATTTCGTTCAAAATTTTTTATTAATCTACAAATTTGATATCATAATTCCGTACATTAAATCATAATTCCGTACAATAAATCATAATTCCGTACAATAAATCATAATTCCGTACAATAAATCATAATTCCGTAATAATTATACCAAAATAAATCATAATTATACCAAATTTTAGCCATGTAGCTGAAAATGTTCTTGAGTTATCTTATTCACAGACAGACATAATGCCAAAATGTATTCTTCGAATTGGGGTAAATCTATAAAGTTGAGATTCCTCCAAATGTTGAATTCGAATTCTTAGATGATTGAATTCCTGTATACTTCGGACACAAGAAAGCATAAAATAGATGCATTAGATAAAATATACAACATGGTTTTAATGGCACATTAATAGTATAACAACGCAAATGCATGAATAATAATATACAATATATCGCTTATTAATTATAATATTATATCGCTTCGGAGGTAAACTTCTTTAAGTACGTATATTAAATTTTCCAAAAGTTTTTTGCTTATATTGGGCCCTGTATGCAACTGCACGGATCAAGTAATGTACTACTTTCAACCATGAAATTTAAGATTAGTTTAGCTTGGCTTTAAATTGCTTGTTTTTTTACGATTGACTTACATTATTACAGTACTACATTAACACACCTACACTAACAATACAAAACCATTTTCTTTGTTTCTCTTTGCCTACTATATGTTTTTTCAACTCCCAAATCATTATTCATTGTCTTCATTCATTCTACTGGCTAAACTAAACGCACAACTTACTTTTCATTTTGCAGAATTAAATAGGATTTTTGAAAAAAATTGTTATGTTGTGAGATATTCTTTTTTAGAATAAAAAAATTTAAATATTTCAATATTATGGATGATAACAGTACTTGTAGCCAGAAAAATTTGATATTAGGTTAAAATTATATAGTTAAAGGAATGAAGCACTACTTGTTGACTATAAAATTCCTGATAAGTATTCTTATGTAAATGAAAAACTTAATTATTATTGATCAGTCGGTTTAAACAAAAGGATATTTGGTTAACATTACTAGTTTTATAGCATTTGAAATAAATTTCTTATACACAGAGTTTTTCACATTTCTCCTTCATAACTTTTTAATGTTAAAAATTAATCCACATTAGCTATCCTTACTTTAAAATACTTTTATTTGTACTGTTTTACATGATTATGCAATTGCATCATCAATAGTTCGACATTCATTTAAAAAATTTAACTTTAATATGAAAGCGAAGTTATGCAAAATAAATCAGATGAAAGATATAAAAAATAAAATACGCCATCAAAGTAAAAGGAAGAAAGTAAATAGGAATGAATGTATTCCATCAAACATTTAATTTTCTAAAGAATATTTATTCGCAGACTTCAAGATAAGTTCGAATAGAAAGTGATTCGCTCTTTTGGTAGCTCTATTTAAATATGCAGGGAGTTTTTTTGATCTTATAGAATTAGGCGATTGCACTGTTGCATTCTTTAAGAAGAGTTTTTCATCTATTTAAAGTTTTATGCTTTTGAACTTTTGCAGTGGGAAAATAAACAACACAATGCATAATTAAAACTGTGCAAAAAGAAAGTGCCCCTTTAGTGTTTGCAATTAAAAGAAAACACACTGAACAAAAGTCTATTTTCTCACTGTATTTTTTCTAATTTTATTAGATAATGCTAAGAATTCTATAAAGGCATCTTAAACTTCAAAAATTTGTAGATTAGGGCTGTTTAGTAAAAGTCATGTTAATATTTTCGAAGTAGTTTGGTAATAATAGAAATTAATTGTCGAGCTAGTTCGAAAATATTTCAAATCGTCCAACTTTAATTTTGAGGAAAAGTGAATAAAATTAAAAAGTAAGCGAATCATAAAATGGAATTGTTTGAATTAAATACAACTTCTGAAAAATCTTTGATTTGAGAAGCACTCAGTTATTCTGCTACAAACCAACTATATTGTTTTCTTAATCAGTAAAATAAAAATTTAAAATGGGAAATGTGACAATAAATTTTTGTCCTCAACTATATAACTTGTATACTATTTCGAAAATTTGAATTGCCGTATTAAAAATTTTAAAGTGTAAAAAATAATAACATTTCTTTCAAGAGGGGTTTTCTCTGTTTATAATTACAGTGTCTCAAAAAAAGTGAAAGAGTTACTTTTTTTTTCAAATCCATCAACCTGTTCTTTACGCAGAGGGACTGTCCGCCGTGAATCGATCTTGCAATCTGAATTCGACCTTGTTGGTTCATTTATTGTCTTTTTTCTTTGTTCATTTATTGCTTTTCTCCATTTTCTTTAGTCTTTGGACTTTCAGCGTAGCAAAGTAAGCAAAGAACATCGGAATTTCCAAGTGGAAAGACGTGGTAAAGGAAAAAATATGAAAATTAAATGAAAAAGAAAGGAACACTCAAAATTTAACTTTTAAAATTAAATTCATGGAAGCCGCCTCTCTGAAGTCTAAAGGGCCATTGAACAAGACTTCCATGAGAAAAAAAGATGAAAATGTTTAATGCAGTTGTTTCTAACTATCTTTATTAGATATCAGAAATTATATTTTTATAAAGATAAAGAGAAAAATATATTATTTTATATTATTAAAAAGCAGCTTGATCGCTAAAAAAATTAAAAAACAAGTGGCTTCTACAGGAAACCATCACCTCCGAAAGGGTTAATGATCAAGTTTTCCAAATGCTTATTATTTATTAAACAATAAAATGAATATGAAATTTGTCGAATTTAAATCAAAATATTAAAAAGTAACTTACTAACATAAAGGAAAACAATCATTCATCACAAATTAGTGCAGTATATATATATAAAACATAACCAACAAAAATGAAAAATCCAACATTGCAGGTAATTTAAAAGACTAATTGTAGAAAATGATGAAAGTGCAAATTACTTTCAGTTCCCGTTAGATTTTAAATTAAGGATAATCTGACAGACTCTCGAATGAAAACTAAAAAGTAGAATCAAGAGCGAAAAGTCCCTAACAAGCTGTAAAAATTGAAAATGAAGATAATTCGTAGTTTACATTTCCCTTCCTCTTTTGTTGTCGTATCGTGATTAAAGTCCTTCGAGTTCTGTCGAAAACGAAAATTGCGCTGTGGAGTAATGTAAATTAATAGCGTTCAAAAGGCTAGCGCAGTCACTTGACACTTTTCCGATGACACTTACTTATTAGCTCACGCTATCGGTGGTGAGTCTTCGAAAGAAGATACGGAAGGACGAGAGAAATTAATTGAAACTTTGATGGAAGTTCTGAGACGACAGTTTTGCTTATGACTTTAAAAGGGGGTCGACTTTCTATAATTGGAGTTTAAATTTCGATCAGAAATATCAGAGAAGGTCTTTCCAGTTTATTCTTTTGGAAAATACTTGACATATGCAAATAATGATTTGACACTTTAAATAATTAAATCCATTACTATTGTTTTTATAAGTAGATAATGGATATTCAAATCACTAATCTTTTGAAAATTTAAAAGTATTATATCAAAAAACAGATAGACGATATTTACATAAGAGATAGGAATATATTCATTCCAACTTCAAAATTCGTGTAAATGAATATAATTACTAATGTAAATTAATAGTGTTCGAAAAACGATGAAGCATTCTGTGATTGGCAGAATACTTCTCTTGTGACATTTATTAAATAGCTGATGCTAATATTTGTAAGAAAATAAAGAAAGATGAGAGAAAATAATTGAAAACTTGATGGAAGTCTTAAAAGGAAAATGTCTTTTTTCTCTCGAGACTTTAAAATGGGCTCATTTTTTATAACTGAAGTTTAAATTTCAACGAAGAGTTTATAGAACAGTTTGAAACGGAGATTAAAGTACTCACTAAGTTGGTATTGTTTTTTTCTGAAAGTGCTCGACATTTGAAAATAGCAATAGGTTTTCCGAACAGTTTAACTTTGTGCTCAGAGAGAATTGTACAAATAATAATAGAATAGCAAAAAATTGTTGTTACAAAAAGCAATCTTTTGAAAAGGTATTTACAAAGTGGAATTTCTTTAATTTGAAAATTTATACTTCGAATTCGCCAATACTTAAAAAATTTTCGTTTGCTGTCTCGGATTTCTTATGAATATATTTCTAAGAGTCTGTATATAATTCGAATGAGTTATTTCGAATCCAAGACTGAATGTTATAAAATAATTTTTATTTTCGAATTTATTATTTTTATTTTCAGTAGCCACTTTTGATGGGCAGCTGTTTCATTGGGAACACTGGTTAGTTTAATTTCAGTTAAATATCTTAAGCATGAACAATACAATCCCTTAACAAAGTAATTTTCAACATCAAATTATGATACAGTGTTATTTTACACACATTTTTTGTTATATATTTTAATCTTCCAAAAGTTATTAGTAAATGGACATAAAATCACATATGCTTGAAAAACCCAACAAAGTTTAATCTAACTGTTAATTATGCATTTAAAATAAAGAAACATTTATTTAACACTAGGTTTACCAAGGGATCTTTTTGACCCCTCTGGGAAAACTTTTCATTAATTTTCTTCAAGAAAATTATTGCCGTATTTTATGAGAATATTTAAATTAATTTTTACTTACATTTATAAGACAGATAATCACAAATATTATCTTTTTCTTTCTTTAGTTTCGAGGAATATATATAATATACCTACATTTACCGAAGGGGTCATTTTGACCATTCGAATAAATATTGTCGAGAGTACATACATTTATATTTAAATATGTAACGGCTTGATAGAGACGTTCATAGATATAGAAATAAGTATGTGTCAGTAAAGAAAAATATATAGAAATAATATGTATAGAAATAAAATGTGTGTATATAATAAGCAAGAAGACGAAGCTGAAAGTCAGTCAGATAGAAGATATTATAGGTTGTTTGAAGACATGTGAATCAATGTTTTGGTAGAAGATGATGGTAGAAGAATAGATACTTTTGTAGATCTAGATTAGAAAATAAACACTTTTTTTTATTAAATAAACACAGTGGAACTGCTTTTCCATCACATTAGAGTTCAAAAAATATATTGATAATATAAAAGATTTTTCTACTTTAACTTCATAATAGTATTATTACTATCCATAATAGTACTACTATTACTACTACTACGAATAGTGCTACTTCATAATGGTATTGCTACTACTATTCATAATAGTACTTCTATTTTAAATTCATTTTACATTTTTTCTTATTAAATACTGAAAAGGGTCATTTTGACAGGTATATGCCAACTCATGCTAAACCTAATGTTAATATATATTGTTAATAGAAAATGATGTAAATTTTTCAGTTGTTTCTAATTTTAATTTTTTTTTTGTTAAATTGATATGAAATGGATTAAATGTCTTTCAAATTCATGCTATTTATGACTCATTAATTTATCAATTTTATACTAGCTAAATTCGAATTCTAGAAATTTCTTTTTCTCTATAATTTTGTTAACAGTTAGAGATAAATTTGCAAACATTCTTAAATATCAATTTTTCTTTAGAAAAAAAAAAATATTTTTAAATAGCTTTAAATTATATTATTTGTATTGTAAATCGTAACCAAATACTTTTTTTCTCTGTAGAATCAAAATTATTTGTTAATGTAATAAAGTTAATAACGTCTTTGATAAGGAATTTAAGTTCTTTTCTACACTGTTTTCCTAAGCAGTCATTCTATTTTATTTGCCAAAGCAGTCCAAAAACAGTAGTTTTCAGTCTAGATTCTATTTGTTGATCTTCTAATTTACAAAGACTGGGACAAAAAGCATTTTTTTAGATAGAAAAGGATAGGAGAAAGAACAAATCTATTTTTCCCTCAGGAATTTCACTTATAAGTTTTATTTTCTTTTTTTTAAAAGAAAAGAGCTTACCTAACGACTGATGTAAGTAAAAGGTGACCTTTGATACACAGACATCTTAATTGCCTCGACAATCTTGTCATTTCTTTGTGTTTTCTTATACGTTAAAACATTTTTTATATATTTAGTTCAGGTGAAATCTTAGTAAATGTTTCTCTATTGATAAAAATATTTTCTAACTCATTTTTTAAATTGTTGCTGCTTTTAATTTCTTTGAATTGCAATGGGATACATGTACAAAAGTTTTCCGTGTCCTTCCAAATTTTAACTATATTTACAACCCAGAGGCAAACATTATTTCCGAAATAATAAGGAAAAAAAGAGAAAGAAATTTGGAGATTTATTTTTTAGTATTTTGAGTCGAATCTATTAATAATTGCAAAACTTTATATTGTTACGAAATTTCCCGGGGTTCGTTTGGATAGTGAGATGTTATATGGTGTGGAGAACTCTCAATGAGCAGGCGATAGTAGAAAATAAAACAACGACATTTATTTACACGAAGACACACAGGACAGCACAAAGACGGCAACTATATACAGCACAGAAGGCGATTATCTTCAGCCGAGACGTGCAGCATACAACAGACTCTACTGCAGACAGTAGCACACAGCTTAGTTCAGCACTAGCTTCAATCCGTCGCTGCTCCACTTATCTCTGGAAGGCCAGTTCCTTACCGTCGCTTCCGACAACTCTTCGACTCCACTGGTCCACGACTACCATACGCACTACCCGGCAGCTGCAGGCTGCTCCTTTTATAGGTCTCAGGAGGCGGGGCTAGAAGCCTCTCAACCAATCAGGCGTATCTCGGTTCCTACTGGACGGATCGAGAAAATTCTCGATGTTTCGGGTATAATCTATTTTGGCGCCAAAGTTGCCAAATTCTTCGCCAAGTCGCCAAATGGTCGGCAAGTTTGTCGTCAAGCTCTGGGTCCTCCCATGGAACCAACTATGCTGGGAAGCAGCATCACAGGTTCGTAACAATGTCTTTGACCTTTATACTTTGGCTTGCAACAAAGATAAGAGAAGAGTCGTTCGAAAAATTAAGAATTGCTTTTCAATCGCGAAATATAACATACATATTTTAGAATGATTATTCATTATTAATTGGCAATATTTACTATTTCTAAAAAATACTAAATTAAAAATTAAATAAATTAAAAAAAATCCCTTTTTACATAGAAGAAACGATTTTAAAATTCTAAAAATTATGAACCATTGCGTTATTTATGAATTCTAAAATTATGAACCATTGTCTTGTCAGAACGTCTTAAAACTTGACCTAAATAAGGTTAAAATAACATGAATTTATTTTACACACACACACACACACACACACACACACACACACACACACACACACACACACACACACACACACACACACACACACACACACACACACACACGTGTGTGTGTGTGTGTAAAATAAATTCCTGTTATTTTGCATACATGTGTGTGTGTGTGTAAATATCGAAGAGTTGTTCATTATTGTTGTATTGTTTCATTTGTTGTATTGTATTGTTATTGATATTGTTTCATTTTTTTCCTTATCTTTTTCGTACTCTTGTTGTTTCCTTCAATAAAATTGTTATATTTCCCTAATAGACTATTTTTTCCCTTCGAATGACAATATTACTAGTGTATATGTGTTACTTATCCCTCTAAAGGAAGTCCATTTCAAATCACTTTTGGAAGGGCCTTCATAGCGCGAAATGTCTGCGAAGTTTTTTTATCCTTTACTAGATAGCAATGTATTGCTTCAAGTGTCAAACTTCAGGTCATTCTGACCAGCGATTCTTAATTTACAGCGTTTTAAAACTGCAAAAATAACTATAACTATGTTGTAAAACTAATAAATGTCTAGAATTATTCGAAGTGCTGTTCAAAGAGAAAACGGCCAAATAATTGCTTTTGCACTCAAGCTCTCTCACACACAAATAATTAAATGAAAAATGTTTTAGAGAAATTTTAATTAAGTAATTAATTAAAAATTATTTATAATACTAATAAAGAAAAATGACTGGTATTTTCAGACCCAGAACGGATTTCATGAAATTAAAGGTAAAAACAGAGAACCCAAATACTACTTCGTCGAAAGTGTGCTGCAATTTTACGAGGTAGCGATTCTTCGCAGCATCTTGATAGAGAACCTTCTAAATTTGTTTAGATTGTGCAATTGATTTGCTTTGGTAGCTGCCATAAGCTTTTGTTTGGTGCAGGCTAACTATTCTTTTATTGCTTTCTTATTTTCGCTTTATTAATCTAACCACTAATATTAATTTTATTAAGCTTCATTCGTTTGCTTCAGAGTGTGGGAATTTTTCATTGTATTGTTTTCTATTTAGTGCATGAAAATATTTTAGAAATATTTTCTAATAACATCTTTTATGTCAACATTATATATTATTTCACTTTTATTCCGCTGGATAAATTTTTGTGTTCACAGAAATTCACATGAAAATATGCTTACAATTTTTGCTCCTTTGTAATTGCTTTGCATTTATACTTTTTAGCATAGGGCATGACTTAGTGTAACTAAAAATGACTTTCTTTACCATAAAACTAATAAATTGAAACTAAACCTGAAGTGAAAGATATTTTTAGTTTTTTTTTTCAACATAATCTGGTAAACACTTAATACAAGATATTAGATTTTCAAATGTTTGTTTCAAAACATGTCATACTAAATCAAGGCAGACATGCAAATGAAATACAAGCATCAAGTTTGCAAGGTTTTTTTTCCTTTATCAGAGTATTCAATGGATTTGTTTTTTTTATATTCATGTTCATGAAAAATAATATCCAGATAGTAAATTGCTTAAAGCTATTGGTCAAATGTAAAAATTCATTTGGTTGCATAATATATACAGAACAACTATTTCTGAACAGGTTATAAATAAAAAACAAAGAATATAATATATAAAAATGTATATATATATAATTGAAAGATTTCCGAGAAGATATATTCTTTATAAATAATTAGTTTAGTCTCCATTTTTGCGCAAGGGTAAACTGATGGTAGTACGACAGTTTTAAGAACCATATATTCGAAAACAAAATCTGCAGTCGTAGGCCTCAAGTTGTCATAGTTTTGTGACTCGGAAATATGAAACTATGAGAAACTGATTCAGATATTGCCTGAGTCTTGATACCAAACTTGAAACTTATTCAAAATGTTCATAACTTTATAAATCGTCACTTTTCTTTTTAAACGCATTTAGCTATCTATATTATTTGGGAAATATTTCTTTAAAGCATATGAGAGTACAAATGCGAAAAAGTGATAAAGACGTTACGTTACTTTTAATTGTATATTTCTTAATTAATACATGTTGCTTCAGTGGAGTAACTACTACAAGATTTAGAGTAATTAATTTTTCTTCTTAAAAGAAAATTTTTCAGTTAAAACTAAGGAACCTCGTTCCAATTTGTTAAAAACTTTCAAATAAAAATAAAAATTACAGCGTGCTTTATTTTCTGCTTAAAATTTATTTAATAATGAACTGAACTACGATAAAAATGAAGATAACGATAAATATAAAAGTGAAACCTAAAAGATAAGCACAAAACAAAGTTCAAAGATCATTGGAAGGTCATATTGCATCATATGAATGCTGAGTAGGACGTCAAGTTCCATCAATTGAACTTTAACTTAAATATCTTTTTTTTTTAATTAGGCAACATTAAGAATTTTAATAATAGGTGACGACACTTGCGTGCGTCAATTACTTTTAACGGAGCAAATTTTTGTGAAAATGTTAACTTTCAAAGATTATGATTTTCTAAGCATATTTTAACTTTGAGATATTTTATCATACATATTTTAGTCAATTAAGACAGGACTACAATGTTAAAAGTCCCATGAAAAGATATTACAAAAATGAATGATTTAAATTTACCTTATGATTTGAAACTTATAAGCTTTATGAGATAAAAATATTTTGAATGGAAATAATTATATATTTAAAATAATAAAAGAATATTTAATAATAATAAAATTATAAAAGAATAATAAAAAGATAAAAAATAAAAAGAATAATAAAATTATAAAAGAATATTTAATAATAATAAAATTATAAAAGAATATTTAATAATAATAAAATTATAAAAGAATAATAAAAAGATAAAAAAATAAAAAGAACAATAAAATTATAGAAGAAT